>NW_020214026.1:521881-536697 GCF_003070985.1 Temnothorax curvispinosus
AGAGAGAGAGAGAGAGAGAGAGAGAGAGAGAGAGAGAGAGAGAGAGATGTGATTTATTAAAGAAATGTCAACGACGTCTACGGATAGTCGAAGAAGCGGAAATAACATCGATGCATATAATTTGCAACGGCATGCGCTGAATTACTTGGTTGACGTGCTATATTCGTTCTGTCGAATGCGTTAATAGATAAGACGAGGAAGCGGAAATAGAGAGTAAAAACGCGCACGCACGCGTGAGAATATGCGCTTCGCCACGCGCGACTTTTGGCACGAGATGCAACGTTATGTAAAATTACATTCGCCCACTTACGATTTGAAAGTCGTCACGATCTCGTACGTCGGAAATATCGAGTAATCTTTTTCGCGTTCACGCTCCCGCAACCGGAAATATGTGCACTTGTAATAATAAGCGCTATCGATTGCGCTATTGTATATAATTAAAGCGAGTTTAATACGGTTTCGCCGTCCAAGGAATCCTTATCGATTCGTACTAAGATCGTTGATCCAAGTTGTATATTATTAATTATGTACGAAAGAGGAGTAGGTGTTAATTGCATCCTATTGTGTATATGCAATAATAAACACATAGTATAATTAGTTGATATGTTTAATGGAGTAAATAAATTAATGTTTTTACATTATTTTACATAGAATGGCACTGCCACTCCAATGTCGTAAAAATTTCTAGTTCAATGACTTTGAAACATTCGATGTTTCTGACATTCTAATATATGTACATAACATATTACATTCCCCCAACTCTCTCTCCCTCTGTCTGTCGATGAAATCGCTCGTTATATATAAGTTTATAAGTGTCTAATAAGAAGAGACATATCACACTCGTACAATCGATACATATCTCATAAGCATTAATCTTTAATCTTAGGATATTTACTTTTTTTATTATATATATAAATGCTTCCTTATCTATCAATCACTGGCTCCTATATGAAATATTATTATATTGAATGTTGACAGAGATGCTTTTATCGAATTTGCGTAAAAAAGAAGATGAAACGTACACGTGAATCGAGCTCGCGATAAAAAAGCTAAAAAGAAACATGATATTATAAAAATGTGTTATGAAAAGAAAGAGAGTAAAAGGTAGAAAGTTTAGTAGCCATTCCTCATACACGTGAAATTTCGGTTATATTCAGAGATGCTATGAGATACACACACACACACAGACACACACACACACACACACACTTATACGTCCTAAATCTATTCGACGTCCGTCCGTCATCTACGTCCGGCACTTGGCTTTTCCTTCACCCGCCAATCTTCCTTGATAATGTCACTGGCTTTCTCGCCGATCATGATAATCGGCGCATTTGGATTGCCACTGACAATGGTCGGCATTACAGAAGCATCAGCGACTCTGAGTCCTTTTACTCCGTAAACTCTCAATCGCGGATCCACGACGGCCGTGAGATCGCTCCGCGGTCCCATCTTGCAGGTACTCGTCGGATGGTAAATCGTGAAGGTGAAGTGTCGTACGGCACACTCCCAATACTCGTACGTATCGAACGGATATTTGTAACAGCCCGGCATACGAATCGTGTGAGGTCTCGAGCCGAATCGCTGAAACGCGCTGGTATTGGATACCCGCATCGCCAACCTGATCCCCTCCACGAGAACGTCCATGTCCTCCTTACGCGTAAAGTAATTAGGATTGATGTCCGGCTGAATTAAGGGGTTTTTGCTCTTCAACCTGATCCAACCTGTGCTCTTGGGCCGCAGTAGAAGCGGTAGGATCGACCAGGTCTCGACGCCGTGCAAGGGCTTGTACATGATGTTGTACACACGATCTCGCAGACCGAGAATCTTTTTTATTTGTTCGCCATCGGAATTAATGGAACTTGACGCGAAGTGAAACTGCACGTCCGGATAGTCGCCGGACTTGTTAGCGTACTTGGTATTAAGAAAGGCTAGCGCCTCGACTCCCGGAGTGGTCAGAGGTCCTCGCTCCTTGGCGATGTATTCGAACATGACCGAGACAGTTTGAAATCGTTCTTTCATCAGGGTGATCGACTCGTTCACCAGAAATGTCAGCCCGCCAAGGCCCACATGGTCCTGAAGATTATCCCCGACTCGTAGATTAGATATCACTGGTATACCGAACTCGGTCAAGTGCTCGCTGGGACCGATCCCGGACAGCATGAGCAACTGAGGCGAATTAATCGCGCCGGCGGATAAGATGACTTCTCTTCTGCATCTAACGATCTGCTGCTTGCCGTCGCGAAGGAATTCTACGCCCGTTGCTCTTTTCTCGGCGTTAAAGAGCACCCTCAGAGCTTGAGCGTGCATCGCTATGTGCAAGTTCGGCCTATTTTTCACCGGTCGTAGGAAGGCCTTCGCCGTCGAGCATCGACTGCCACGTCGAATCGTCGCTTGCGTCAACATAAAGCCGGTTTGATTGAACCCGTTTATGTCGCGATTTTCATAGCCCATCTCTTGACCAGCCTGCAAAAAGGCGATCGCCAGAGGAGATTTCCAGGGTGGCTCCTGCACCGTCAGGTAACCCCCTGTCTCGTGGTAAGGCGTTCTCGCTAAATACGGATTACGATTGTCTTCAGACTTGAGGAAATAAGGGAACACTTCTTCGTAGCTCCATCCCGTGTTACCCGCTCGAGCCCAGCTGTCGTAATCGTGCCTGCGCGAGCAAACTCTTGTTTATCGTTTGATCGTTTCGACTCGCTTGTCACTAACGCGACAGCACGTCTTATAGCGACGAAAGTGTGAAATGTATATACTTGCCTATTACCACGAACATAAATCATGGCGTTGAGAACGCTGCATCCTCCGAGGACTCTGCCGCGTGGCCAATTACACCTGTCGCCTATCATGGCGAGACAATAAGCAGACGTGCTGCTGGGTGGTGAGGTCTGATACTTCCAATCGAATTCTGTGAGCTGAGTGTATCCGGCAAGCAGAGGGACGTCCGAAATTTCATTCTCGTCATCACCAGCTTCTAAGAGTAGCACCGTCCACGTAGGTATCTCCGACAATCTCGAGGCCATCACGGCACCCGCGCTGCCACCTCCGACCACTATAAAGTCGTACATTCGTAGCAGCTGAAATTGCATCGCGATTCGTTATGTAGTATCCGGAGTAAGTATTACGGAATAAATAACTGAAAGTTTAAATATAGCGAGTATGCGGGCGGAGGACGTTGACCCGCAAGAGAAAATGTAACATTACGTTAATCAAAACGCGTTGTATTTGAACTTGAATAACTTTTTCTGTGAAAAGTTATATGAACTCGATTATTGGATCACGTGCTATCAATAATAATCGATTACATTGATGCAACACTTGCAAGACGAACGATTTTTCAAGGACGTGGAAAGTATATATCGATAATAGTGAGCGCACTTGAAACATTTTCTAAAGTAATTAAGAGCTGCATCGCACGTAGCTTTCCCTTGAACGTACAAAAATTTTAAACCATATTCGTTTATTCTCGTATTAATAGATTCTGTGATAAAGTGATAAACACCAAAAGAGTTTTTCGTGTTGCGAAACTGTCTACCTACCCCCCCCCCCCCCCCCCCCCCCCCCCCCCAAAATAGGAGCGAGGACCACTCTCTTGTTCATTTCACAATAAACATATACACCGCTGATCTATCGATTCTAAATCTTGGATCTGTTTGGTCGGTAGTCGATGAATCGCGAGCACTACTTTATCGACTCTATGGAGGATTGTCTAAAGTTGTGCCGCGTGTCTAGATTTTCTACAAGTTATACAAATAAATTTTGTATCCTTCTTCCTAGTTCTTCCCCCTTCTCCCTTTATACCTCTCGTGCATTTTGCGGATGCGATTCTGGGTCGAGGGTATTGTATCTGTACACGGTGAGACCGATGGCCAAAAGTGGAATCAAACCAAGTCCAAGAACGGAAGTCGTGCCGATCAAGCTTGTTAACACTGCTGCCATTTCCGTTATTTATATTCTGTTCACCGCCAAACATCAATATCCGAATGCGTATCATCCGAGAAAATGCTTCTTTCAAGCATCAGTCAAGAAAAGGATGAGTCGTCTGAAAGTAAATCGCTAATTAGCTTTATTAATAAAAAGTATAATATCTTTATCAAAACTTGAAATAAATGCGTCACACTTTAAACGTACGAGTATAAACATGTAAACGTCATATGTGAGTGACGTATGCATCGTTTAAAACGATTATAGAAAGAAATGATGTAGATATATCTTGGAAATAGGAATCTTGGAGTAGGAAATAGTATAAGGAAATGATGATAAAAAATTCAAAGAAATATAAAGAAATATTACTTTTTACAACGGAACAAGATATAAGATGTAATGATTGTAATGTATACCATATAATGGCACGTCTGATATATATTATATGGTATACGAATAGTATTATATGGACCTATTATATGGTATACGAATAGTGCGGAGAGAGATAAAGAGAGAGAGAGAGGGGGGGGGGGGGGAGGGGGAAGAGGGAGGAAGGAGGACGAAGGGTAAGGTAGGGAACGTTTGTTACCGTTTTAGACATTTTATTTTATGAATGTCACGTCTCAATATCGTTTTTAATACAAACCTACCTTGGCACAGATTCCACAAACTTCCTAGAAAAAAAAGTCTTACAAGAATGGTGTCAGCGTCTGTGTGATTTCCACGCACATTTCGTACATGCCGTGTATTCCCGCCTACCTACTTCTCTCTGACAACGTAATCAACAGTTGGATAACGTTTCATTCAGCAAGAATTAGGTTGCTGGATTTTGTCTGATGTCTCGACGTGTGTCACTGACACACTTGCAGATGTGAAGATTGTGCGTCATACGTCATAAAGATACTCTAACAATGATAACATCTATCGTGTTCACGTCAGCAACGTGCACGGCAACGTGTTACACCCATTGACAATCCGTCACTTGCGTGCATTTCCGCACGTTGCTTTTTTATACGTCGTTTTCGTGGCTTTTATTAGATCTCCGTCGCTTTCTTCACTTGCTATATTTTCTCGTGACATCCGCGACAGCAGTCTTCCGATATTTGCGATCATATTTACAGTCAGAATCAAATCACATTTCGATTCTGTTCTGCATAGTAACGTGCGGAACTGCACTTTGATACTGTACCAATCTGCCTGATAATCTTCAACTTGGTGAGAAGGAGAACGGTCGTACCGAGTGTCCGCGGATAAACCGGCAAAATGGCAGCGGAATGAAACTAGCGCCGGTGAGAACCAGACTGCGGTGAATGTTCGGAGTGAAAACCAGTTGGGCCCCTAGTATATCCTTTCAATGCCAACGTCGCGTACGAAAACGTGATCCCGTAACGTATATACCGGCTGCCGTACGTCCGAGTCTTCTCAGACTCAGATAGACTATAGATTATCTATTGAAAGTCTCTTTTTCTTCCTTTTTCTTATACCTATTTCGTATAGATATAGCGATTTATATAACTTTTTATCTCAATAGGAATAATCATTGAAAATCTACATGAAGCACGGTACAAATTGTTGAACGTTTAATGAACCGTCAACAACATGCGAGATGTGAAACAGCATAATGTGACGGAGCGACGTAACGCGTGAGATTTCTCAAATAAACCAAGTATTCTTTTCTTTTATAGTATAGCACCGATGGCACGAACGAACAGATGCATTAGAGATCAAGTATCAAGTTTACGTCGTGTGTTGTTTAATAACTGGTACGTTAAATTAAATAAAAACGATAAATAACGTTGTTTTTTTCATTTAGAGGAAAGCAAAAAGCGCGAGTAGTGACAGGCGTTTTTTTCCGGCGTTATCGATACGCGATTTCGCAACGTTATCGAATGAGGAGAGTCAGTCGTTTTCTTTTCGAATGCGTGAATCGTACGCGAGACTTGACTCTCTTTCACGCGTGGTAACGGTGTCGGCATCTTTCTCTTTGCTTTCGTGACCGAATGCGCGACGAAGAGACGAGTTTACTCGCGCGCACTTTCTCTCTTCTGCGATGTCTACGAGTCTACGTGCCGTTCAGCAGGCAGCACCTCTCTAATCCATACATATTTACGTCTCGTTACGTTGCTTTCGGACAACTACGTTACTATACGCGCTGCGCTTTGATTCTCTCGTTAAACCACGGCTCGCTGCAGGAATCGGCGGGAAAGAAACTATGATCTTGTCGACCGCGTTTCACCTTTGCGGACTTTTCAACACGCACGAACCTTATTTCGCGATACAAATTCTGAAGAATCCTATTTGCGAGGAATTGAAAGAGAACTGTGTGATACCGCTGCGAATCAAGATATAGAATCATATATTGTATGATATTTTGTATCTTACGTATTTATATTTTCATTTTTATCCGTGTCGCATCCGGAGAGATATATATACATATATGTTGAACATTTTTGTATAACCAGATCCTGAATTAACTTGAATAATTAACTCGGCAATAATTCTACGTCCTGTAGTTGATCCGCACGGAGATGCATCTGCCATCACGTTTGAGCGGTTTATCGATTAGATCCAAAAATCCAAAAATAATACGAGCAAAAGTAGCTCGCTATCGACAACGATTTGATTCGCGCACTCTGGTATGGTTTTTGAGTGGGCAATGTTTTACTTTTTTTGCCACAAAGCTTCATATAATTTAACAATTTTATCGAGCCACTGGTCCGATATATAACTATTATTGTTACACAGCGTTATTTTCGTAATAAAATTATAAATATGCGCGTTAAATAGTGCAAAAAATTAAAACAGCGTCGATGAGAAGTGAACAGTTTCATTCTGCATGCATATTGCAAACTGACACCTCATTTCTCTTTATCGAAACGTGCCGTATTTTGATTACATCAAGAGAGAGAGAGAGAGAGAGAGACACGCACGTTTTTCGCTAGACTCCTTGCCTCTTTGTATATATAATGTCCTACAATTCGCGACTTTAACTTTAATGAGCTATTCTCGAACGAATTTGCAGTCGACTCCTCACTGGTGAAAATATTCAGATGCTATAGTTTACGAGAGTTATAAACGTGAAAAGAAACGTTTCTGACGAAAATAATCAACTTTTCAAAAGGCCATGTACATTTTAGTGTTTTCTTTTTTTTATGCGGATTTCTTCTATACTACTATTTTCAATTAATTATTTCAATATAAATTAAAATATTGAAGCTATAATTTTTCTTACTCAAGATAATTTTTTTTGAAATTATCATGGTTTCTTTATATACTCGCGTCACATAACGCAATATTTAAGATTTATAAAAGGCACGGAACATGGATTATGAATTCACGAATCATACAGATGTCTGTTATTTTATTTTGTTACTACTGCCTTATTCATCTGAAAGTATCCAAGAAACCGAGTAAAAAAACAGATTTCTCTTGTCGGAGTCGATCATAGGTAGCGTTATTCTTTAACAGACTCTTTTTTGATTACTTTGATTGACATTAATTTTTGCTTAGAAGAAAGAATGCTAGTATATTTTTTAAATTTCTAACGACACAATTTCGACACACACACACACACACACACACACACACACACACACACACACATTAAGCATTCAACAGCACATATTGCATTTTAAAAAGATTCTTTTTAAGGAAGAAGGATTGAAAGTTAATATCGGTTGTCCTTACACGGTTTCTTTTAATAATAGTTTTATATGCATTCTTTTTTCGACTCTTCTTTACAGAAAAAAAGAATTTTTGCAATAAGCGTCGTGTCCAAGAATTTACAGCATATTTATGAATAAATGGTGAATGCTGGACGATGTCGCGCAGTGGCACAGATCGATTACGTAAGAGATTTTGCAAGTGAAATTTACTTTTATTTCTCGAAAGGCATGACACATTCAAAGACGTTGCGGAATTGACTTCGGATTTCGAATGTCCCAAATTGAAGAGTATAAGAAGAGCCATAAAAAAAATTGCCGCGAATATAAGCAAAATCTTTATTTTATCGAACGATTAAAATTAGGTATAGAGTTGCGCGAGCCAAAATAGAAATCTTTCTTCTTCAGTCATCTAGCTTCTTCCTCTTTATTACATTTTTTACAAAAGTTTTCTTATGCAATAACACAGTCAAAATGTGTACATGAAAAATTGACGAGTTTATATGGTACACATTTGTGATTTTTAAATTTATTTAAATTTATTTGTTTCAGTATTGCGCTAGTTGATTTCTGTTCTGCAGCACATATTAGTTATAATAGATTGTCGTTGATTATTGCCCCGCGTGCCCTGTATGTATCGCATTATTACGTAAATAAACGATGTTTTATTTCTTATTAACCGCTTAATCTTTTCACGCGATGCGTCGCAGTTTTCGCCGGTATCGTATAAAAGTCTCAATATAATAAAGAGCCCAGTGTTTATATGTACATTGTACACGAAACACTTTCGCCTGAGCTTACACAATATCGTTGTAGCAGCATATTTGTATCATTGTATATATAGCATATGCAGTAACCTCTGTATACGGATGAATCGATAAAAAGTTGATTACGACAGAACCGAAATTACAGCAGCTTATACCACATGCCACGCCATTATAATAGAGAGCGGTCCTGACGCAATTGCAGATTAGTTATGGCTGATGCACTTTACGCGATCTAACCGGTCGAGCCAATTTTCATATCGGTTTTCTATCTTAGAAACGTTAAGTCGCACATTTTTTTTATTTGCATGTAATCCGTGTTATATTCTGAACTGCTGCTCTTACAATTAGAGAAAAAATTACACATTTTCCACACTGAGAAAAAAATATTTAGATAAAAAAAAAATATTTGTCTAGATTGCTGCCAATAGCTTATTTACTTGATTACTTTAATATAATACACATGTTTGTTTGGAATTGGATATTTTTTTACTTGTTTTAAATAAAAATATTAAATTCTAGGTAAATATGTGTATTGTATCAAGTAAATGGGCTGTTGGCAGCGATCTGGATAGAATTTTTTTTTATTTAAATATTTTTTTCTCAATGCATGTTATTTGTTTGCTTATTAAGACGTGTGCTTATTAAGAAATATACAAATAAAAATAAGAAAGTTTAGTTTTACGTATCACAATCGTTCTATTTTCTATATACTACAGAGATCTCTCTGCTTAATACTATAGGATAATTAAATACTAAAATACGTAATAATGTTTTAACGTTTTGAAATCGGAATGATTACAAAACGATTTCTCAAGGGATCGATTTAAAGGAAAATTATTGGTAAAATTATTTTATTTATAATAAAATCTTTGTCTTCAAAATCTTTGTCTTAAAAGTGAAACACATTCACCATTGATAGATTCTTATCTTATTTAACATTTCTATTATGTGTAACGAAATCTCACCGGCATGCGACTCCTGGCACAATTATGGCAAACCTCATATACGCAATAATTATGTGTAATTACTCATCTTCTTGACTCATCATCTTGGCTTTGCGCGAGTATCCAAGATTTAATTATGTGAATATTTCGAAACACTTGGTTACGCGAAGTAGTGATGTTTGTGAATCAACAAAATTCTGACGTGACACGCCGTATGCCCTACGCCGGTCAATGTGGAATTTTCACAAAACGCTGTTACAACTCTCTGTTGAAATAATGAAGAACGCATCACAGAGTCTCGTGCCAAATAAATGAATCTTTCAATCAGCCTGTCGTATATTCGATGAAAATACTTTTTTTTCTAAAGTGAGATGGCATTTTTGTAAATAATCGACGACTTGGATGAACGGATGCAATGAGAGTACAAGTCGAGAATACTTGTACCGTTATGTTATTACGTTACATTATTACGTTACGTTAACGTGAACGTAAACTGTATTTCTAAATGTTTAAACACTCTATACGAGAAAAATTGTATTTACGAAAAAGTTCAATATTACGAATATTAAATATTACAAACGATTACAATCAACATTTATTATTTTTTTGCTTTTTTTTCTGCAAGCTATTCAGATCTTAGATTGGAGACTATAATTTCTTTCACGAAAATATGTAATGCTACTAATTAAAGCTGTTCTTTGATCCAACTTTCTACACTTGGCCGTGTATCTCTATATTACATTATATACGAGTACGAGACCTGTTAAAAAAAAAAAGAGATCTTTCGAACTTTGTCTTTAAAATTTTTGGGGATTTACTTACAATTTACAACTTGTTTAATCTTGTCTCTTTCGAGGTATGTTTCTTCTTCTCGGTTGATACACTATATTCTCAATGCCGTTTCCACTTTTAGAAACAGTCCTTGTGCACGGATTTTTTGGAATCGTACGTAAGTTCGTCTTCTTTGATGTCTTCTGAATTGTGTCGAATCTTTAGTTTTTCACGAAGGAAAATACGCAGACGGACTTGCGTGCGATCCCGAAGAATGCGTACCAGGACTGTTTCCGTAATTGAGTGGGAACGTTAAGCGTAAATAGAGTGGTGTGTCAGTCGAGAGGGGAGATGTGTTTCGAAGGAGACAAGAGACTACGAAGCAAATCCCCGATACTTTCAAGACAAAATCTTTTTAAACAAACCTTGTATATTACATTATACGATTACGCAATCGATCGGCGTGTCAAGAAGCAGCAGCAGCAGCGGCGGCAGTGACATTGTCCCTCTTGAAACGAAACCGTCCCATCCACTTTGCCTTTATCATATCGGCACCCTTCTCGGCAATCATGATTACCGGGGCATTTATATTGCCGCTGGTGATGGTCGGCATGATACTTGCGTCAATCACTCGCAAGCCGTCGATTCCATAGACCCTCAGCTCTGGGTTTACGACTGCCCGTGGGTCATCGGGCGGGGCCATTTTGGCGGTGCCACTCATATGATAAATTGTCATGGTGTATTGCCTCACAACGCACGTCCAATATTCATCGGTATACAGTGGTAGGTGCTTGCAATTGGGCAATGGCTTGCTGTGGAATCTAGAGCCGAATCTTCTCATACTACTAGTCTCGCCGAAGGCGACAGCGGCCTTAACACCTTCGCGCAGCACCGCCACGTCATCTGGATGAGTGAGATAGTTGTGATACAGCAATGGATAATCCAAAGGGTTCCGGGATCTCAGTCTGATATAACCGCGTGATTTGGGCCTGAGAATCATCGGAAATACTCCGAAGACGTCGTGATTGTTGATTTTACCGAATACTTCGTTGTAGAATTCGTCAGTTAAACCATGAGCTTTCTTCACGTGGCTGCCACCGTCGGAATTGGTTGACGAGGATGTCAACATGAATTCGATGTCAGGCCAATCGTCCGTCTGATTGGCATACTTGGTGGAAATAAAGCCGACCGCTTCGAGGCCGATGCTGGACGTTAATGGACCGTCCTCGGTGACGGCGTATCTCAGCGCAGAGTTTATATTCACCATCCGATTAATCACGATACTGATCTCGTAATCGATCGGGAAAACGAGCCCCCCGACTGCTATATGGTCTTGCAGATTCTGCCCGACCCCGGGGGCGTCTTCAATCACGGGAATTCCCAGTTGCTCCAGATGTACGCGCGGACCTACTCCAGAAAGCATCAACAATTGTGGACTATTAATTGCGCCAGCCGAGAGAATCACCTCTTTCTTGGCGAACACCACTTCCTTACGACCATCTCTGATAAACTCTACTCCATACGCTCTTCTATTCTGTGGATTTATCAGCACGCGAGTCACGTGGCTCCACAGGGAGAGGTGAAAATTTTCTCTGAGCTGGATTGGCCGCACAAATGCCTTGGCGGTGCTGCACCTAGCACCTCGTCGCATTGTGAACTGAAAGAAGGCAAAACCAGTTTGCTGCTCGCCGTTGACATCACAAATATCGTAGCCCATCTCTTCTCCAGCCTGAAGAAACGCTACGCCCAACGGAGTGACATATGGGCTATCCTGCACGGTCAAGTACCCTCCTTTTGAAAAGAATAAAAAATATCTGTCATGTTTCGTCATAGAGGTATGCGCGCGCGCGCGCGCGCGCGCATAAAGAAATGATTTTCTTTTCTAATAATACTGCACATGATAAATGCAAAGATGCATGACAAATATGTGAAAAAGCGTCATACGGACCTGTACCATGATATCTTGTATTGCGTGCCAAATATGGATTCCTTTGATCCTGTGACTTTTTAAAATATGGCAACACGTCTTCGTATCCCCAACCAGGATTTCCGAAATTCTTCCATTGATCGAAATCACGTCGATTTCCGCGAATATATAGCATCGTATTTAAAACGCTGGATCCTCCAAGAACCTAAAGTGTTGAATTTACGTGACTGTGAAGATGGCACAAAATAAAAGAGCAGTGTTTGGCTAAGCGAATTCGGCTAAGCAGATTACGTAGCTTGATTTCTCAATGTGGTCTTCAGCACACAGTTTTCACTCTTATTTTTGCATTTAGAAATTAAATAAATCGCCGCGATATGAAATAATCGACATTATATATAGATATTATAAGCGTTATAATTATAGACATTATATAGACTCGTGCAAGACAAAAGTAAACGTTTCGTACATTGAGTACGGGCACTGAAAGAATTACTTTCACTCTCTAGCTTCGATTGTATGCCACGAATGTATATTTGATCCTCGACACCTCGCCTCGCGATATGTGGCAACATGCAGTTGGAACGTTTTTGCGTCCGATAATCGATGTTTTATTGTTAAATTGTAAATTTCGATAAAAGTGCGCGTGACTCGATCAGCGCGCGGGTCTTGGATAAATACGACGGCGATAGAGTACGATATACATATGTTGCGTGATCTCATAATATAGATCAGTGTATTAATCAATTATATTAATATATGTATAGGTCGTTTAAAAGTGAATACTTTTAAATCATCTTGATAAATATTTTACATGGATACAGTTTTCTTCTCGCGCTTCTCCAAAGTATAAAAGTATAATAGTCTCTACAACGAAAAATCTGTACATGGAACAATCATTTTCTATCTCGAGACTTCCGTAACCGTCTGTATAAAGTTCTATCGCGCGTGGTATTGGTGTCCCAACTCTTTTACAGTATATATTATACATATACCTTGCCGCGTGTCCAACAGCATCGACGATCGATCATCGCCTGGCAGGCCGTGTCTTGCGGCTGCGTGCGATACTTCCAATCGAGTTTACTCTTGTGCAAATATAACGAGAGTATCGGCACGTCGGTTATCTCGGTCTCGTGACCTCCGGCCTCCAGTAAGAGCACGGTCCATTCAGGCGTCTCAGTCAGCCTGTTGGCAAGCACGCTGCCAGCCGATCCGCCGCCAATTACAATAAAGTCGTAATCTTGACTCAATTGTTTCGTCACGCGCGGGTGATTTTCTGGATCCATGAGATCATAATTGAAGTATGCGAGCGCGGCAATCAGCACTGGGATTATAGTTATCTTGCCGATACCGACACCAAGAAGGACAGTAGCTGTTTTTACAGCGGCGCCGACAACCGTCGCGACGCTCATTTCTCGCTCTGGTCGCGTACTTTCGTACTCTCTTAATATTAATACTGATCTTGTCCGAAACTTGCGCGCATTCAAACAGCCGAGTTTACGAAAAATCTTTCGTCTCTTCCTTTACGAGTTTTTATCCGCGGGTTCCACACGGGTATCTTGTAGAAACTATTTTCCAACTATATATATATATATATATATATATATATATATACTGATATAACAGATAAAATCTGTTTTTATTTTATCATGCTTCTCGTCGTCCATGATTTATATAGTGCTCGTGATTACACAACTGTGCGCGATTACGAATCGCGTCCAGCCGTAAGAAAATTTACAAACACGTGTAACGGAAATTGATTAACGATATACGGATCAAAGAACCGTCGTCGACGCCTGGTCATTGAGAGTTACATACACTATACGTATAAAATTCACGTCAAAACACTTGGCCTTGAAATCTTGTGCCAGGATCTGCAAACAAAATAAGCATTTATTTTAGGTCATTAAAATACTTGAACGTATTACGTACATTGATAACGAAAGGACTGATACGTAGTTTGTAAGCGTGACATACACGATCGAAAAATTGTTTTGTGCTTTTTATGATAAGGTATTCGTCTTTTTACACGATACATGTTCCATCATAGGTAGATGTATTTTTTCTTTCGAGTAAATGTATGTACATGTACCTAATGTTGTATACGCGTAGCTGATGTCAAGCTGATTGATTTTTCGAGCACGCCGATATTAATTGTATTTTCATTAACCTTACGACAAAACAAAAAAAAAAGAAAGAAAGAAAAAAAAAAGAAAATTCCGTCTGTAAAAAAATCGAGGACCAGGTGAGAAAAGCTAAAATATAAAAAATGATCTGAAATTAGAAACCGTTAAGTACGACGAATAAATGTCGCGTCACCGCGGACATCCCATATATATGAATATTGCAACAATTTAGAAAGTTGACCCACATTGCACTGTTCGTTAATTATACGTCGCGTTCGTCGTTAATTTTAATTTACGTTAATTAATTTTGACCAGAACCGAGGTAAATATATTTTTTTTTATTATCTACAAATTTTTATTGCACTTTAGATAATATCAAGGAGAATCAACACGTACTGCAAATTTTCAACTTTTAATATTAAATATATGTTTGTACGTAATCACATAAATCCATAATCATATAATCACAATAAATTAAATATATAATTAAAGTTTGCTTAAAATGAGAATCAAGTAAGAATTAAAGTTTTTCTGCTCTCTATGCATCTCCAAAATGTAGTCTCCTCATCGGAAAAAAACTTTTTTATCGGTCATCACTGTCATCAGTCATATTGTAGTCTAATATTGGATTGTAACTTGTGGAGAGAGAGAGAGAGAGAGAGAGAGAGAGAGAGAGAGAGAGAGAGAGAGAGAGAGAG
>NW_020214026.1:536707-544943 GCF_003070985.1 Temnothorax curvispinosus
GCTCAGTTCCTTGAATTTGATTATAGAAAGATCAGTCCCAAATTCGGCCAAAGGATTCGTAGATAGAAAAAAGAGATGGTTTTCTTTTGAAAATAAATTATTTCAATAATACACTTTTATTTTTATATTTCTTTTAATCGTTTTTTATTTAGCACAGCGTACTAAGTAAAAATTTGATGACGAGTTTTATAACGTTTCGGATTTCTGTGATTTTGATCAAAGCAGACATTATATATGATTAAAAAGTATGTCGACGTTGTACGTTTTCTTTGTTAAAAAATACGATTAAAAATGTTTGCAAGTTTATCTTTACGTAAGAGCCTTATACATTGAGCACGTGCCAAGTGGATTTTTATCCACACTGAGAACGAAAAATATTTTAATCCAAAAAAATGTTTATTAGGTGGCTCCTACGAGCATATTTACTTACTTTTTACACATGTTTCGTTGGACGTGGATATTTTTATTTAATTGAAATAAGAATATTTAGTTCTAGATAAGTGTGTGTGAAAGGTAAGTGGATGTGCTCGTGGAAGCCACCTACGAGGTGTTTTTTTGGATTAAAATATTTTCTTTCTCAGTGCACTTTATACGTAATTTCAAGTTGATACGAAATGCCGAAATTAAAAAACGCAAACATACCGGTATACTAAATAGGATAAGTTTCAAAAAATTAAACTTGCGTGCTTTTTTATCACGCGGAGTTGTGTGTAAAATTAAACACCCCGCGACATCAGTTGGATACGTATACTTAATCGTTTATACATATATACGCGTCTATATGTAACCTGTGAAAGCATTCGTACGGCGCGATAAAAGGAGTCAACTACGTACCTTTCTTTAACAAAAGTATCACTTTGCATCACACGGCACTGCTGAAAGGTGCGTCTCGATAAAAAGATGAAACAGAATCACAGGTGCACGTGGTATCGAAACGTTGTTGCGCGATCGAGCAGTTTAACGTGGCAGAGAAAGCGAAAGACTGAGACTTTAAGCATTATGTTGGTCATCATATAAACCGTGAAGACTTACCACTACCTTACAATCACTACACTCTACAACCTATCCCGTATCCTTATTTCACAAAGTGTGCGCGTGATCTTAAACTTGGGTATTAAATTAAGAGTAAGATTGATCTTAAACTTGGGTATTAAAACTAAGAGTAAGATTAGTAATAAAAGTGCGACATTTGTCCTAAGACAGAATACAGAAAAAAACTCGGATAAAAAGGTGTCAAATTTTAAATTTTATGAAATATATTGATATGTGTTACAAATGTATTTACAACAACGTAGACGCACGTAAACTAACAATTAAATTCATATGCTTGAATATATGTAATACATATAATATTATATTTATATTAATATTTGAAAGAATGTATATATACAGCTATATACAGGGCTGCATATTCAAAAATTTTTTAAGCATTATTGTTTATATGTAGATTATCTATCTTTATATATAGACGCGTGCTTACTTACGCATGTACACGGATGAAGAAAGTTTTACTTTCGCCAAATGATTTTGAAATCTTTTCGTTACATCTTGCCTTTCCATTCCAATTCTATAAGGATTATACACGACGATGTGTATACTTATAGTATGTACATGATGTGTTTCAAAAATCTTAAGAGAGAGGAGCGGAGAAGGGCTTGTAATAAAATTTATAATATTATATTTAAAAAATTACGAATATTATAAATAGACGCGCAAACATTTTAGACTTTATTCGTGTAACGTATATTGTAAAATAGTTAGTATATTGAATCTCGTATTTTGTACGTAACCATCTTATATATACAGATGGATGTTTTTATCTTTCGAATTTATAAGATACTTTTATGAGCTCATATCTCTATATATCGTTTGTCACAACATTTTTGTCATATGTCATGATGTTACTATTATCTTCTTCCAACTCGTGGTACAAATACTTTTGCATTGAAGATATTATAGTATTTTTTCGCAAGATAAAGAGTACGAAGAGTATAATCCTATCGCCACGCATATTTCCGCAGTACATATCTGATCCGAAGAGAGAGAGAGAGAAAAGTATCGACAATGGCATTAATTCACGTATTATTAATCACGACTCGAGGCAGATTACATCTTGCAACATACCTCTATTATTAACTTGGCCAACTGCATGTCCATTTCGGAACTTTGCTATGCGTCATAACACGTCCATCAAAAATCATGGAAATGGAAATGATAAGAGATGATGTGAGAAAAGACACAATTTTTTGTAATTTCTTTTTCTTACTGGCTGTAAATCGCGCGTGACTGATATGCACTATAGATTCGGTAAACACGAGAAAAGTGCTTCGTATGCTGCATCAATTAAATAACAATAAATTAATGCGCACGTAAACGTAGACGCTGTAACTCATTGTCAGCGCGAACGCTGCGTGTGGCTCAGATTTCCGGCGCGAAGTGTGCCGTATAATCTCCTATATCAAGAATACAACAAAAAATTACTAAATAAGTTATCAAAACGTTTAAGCTATAAATTAAGATTACACGATGTAATTAATCGTGAGCTTAATAAAACATCTGGTATCTCTTAAAAACATGCTGTAAAATCAATTGAATCATTTAAGGAATAAAAAAATTTCTAGAATCTTTTACTTTTAAAAAATAAAATGTAGAAAAATTAGCTTTTACATGTATGTACGGGCGACTGTTCTTGCATCATATGCGCGTACCTATACACGAATATCGAAATATCTGCACGTGAATATCTACGAATGTAACGTTACAAGTACAAAGTTTGGTTTAAACTACAACTAAAAATTACATCTTAAGAAAAAAAGAGGAAATAATACTTGATTTACCACCAATTTTATTGCAATCTAGTGTACCAAAAACTTGTACATCTAAAATTTTTGTGGCCAAGCATTGTTTATCATATCAGCTGCCTTTTCAGCTACCATCATGATTCCAGCGATGGGATTTGAGTTTGGCACACGGGGAAAGATGGAAGCGTCGGCGACGCGGATATTCGATATACCGTGTATTCGAAGTTCCGAATCTACAACCGCGCTTGGATCGGTACTCGGTCCCAACTTGCATGTCCCAGATTGATGATTTTCCGGTCCAGTTTTCGCCCTTGCTTGACACATCCAGAAAGCGTCCGTGCCAAAGTGGTAGCTACGAAATGATAAACTAATAGAGAAAACCAATAGAGATTACGTATTATAATACAATGGAAATGGCTCTTTTCTCGAAACTTGTAGTAGTAGTATTACGCGCACGTACTTGACGCTTTTCAAACGTCAGTGTCAGTTGGCCGTAAATCGATTCAAGTACAAGTCTACAAGTTGACAAAACGTGCATGTAGAATTATTGCAGATATGCGGGTGAACGTGTCTGAATTATGAGACAGTTGTCGTACGTTTTGGAATTTTGAAAGAGAGACACTGAGACAAACAAGGGTTTTTTTCCTTCGTTTTTCTCTTTCTTCTTACTTTAATTTCAAAAAGATTTTTCTCTGTCTTGACTGTTGATTTTCAACATTTTTGCTGTTAAGGAAAAATCGAGGTTACACGACTACGCAAACTCATCTATAGGAACCAGAGATTCGGAATCGAATACCGCAAGTTGTAAGAAAACTTGTGTCCTATGCGAGTGTTATCACACCTTTAGCCGTACTTACTCCCTACACAATGGACTTGTCGTCGTTTGTTCCAAGCGAAGATCCCACTTCTTCATGGCGGGCGTGTCAACGAGCTTGCTAATCTTTTTGACACCTTCGAGCAGACGCGTCAGATCCTTTTCGTTTGTAAAGTAATTTGGATATATCAGCGGTGGATCCAAAGGATTATTTGAACCAAGTTTCAAGTCGCCTCGACTCTCCGTGTAAACCACCGTAGGTCTCGCCACGATCTCTCTTCTGTCTGGACACGCGGACTGAAGCTTATCGTTGTTGATGCACTCGTTAGGTAGACCAGTTTTCGGACAACGGGAACTGAAACCGTCGAAGAAGACTTGGATATCCGGTATGCCGTTGCGCGCGTAACTGCTCTCGAGGAAAGCAGTGACTTGAGTGATACCGGTGCTGGCTAACGGACCCGTCTTGCTCTCCAAATATTCATTCACGGCGTCCATGGTCATAATCTCGTATGGGATATCCCTGATGCTCATGGGCACCCCCACGGATACATGATTGTGCAGATTCTTACCAACCGGCAGGTCTTTGTACACTTTAATACCGTACTTGCTAAGATCCTTTTCGGGTCCCACGCCAGAATTCATCAAGATGTGCGGTGAACCGATAGCACCAGCTGTCAGAATCACCTCCTTATCGCATTTCACCATCCTCTTGTAGCCGTTTTTATCCACTAGTTCCACGCCGTAAGCTTTCTGCTCCCACGGGCTAATCAAGATCTTGGTGACTCGCGCATTTGTCAGCACTCGCAGATTTTTGCGGTCGTGAATAGGTCTCAAATATGCTCTCGAAGTCGTGAGACGCATGCCACTGTCGGTCGTCATCGGCGCAATCATGAAGCCGGTTTGGCTGTATTCCTTCAACCGAGAGGTTCTGTAACCTAGCTCACCAGCGGCTGCCAACAGTACGTCCGCAAAATCCGGCTTGTGCGGATAATACTGAATATTCATCGGGCCGCCCTGGTTCAGGGTTCTAGGCTTATCCGACAAGATTGTTGGATCGATTGGATTTTCCACCCGTTCAAAATAATGACTGATCTCGTCGTAGGACCAACCCAAGTTACCCTCCCGCGCCCAACGATTGTAGATTTCAGGGTGTCCTCGGATGTACATCATACCGTGCAAACCGCCAGTTCCGGCGACCATTTTACCTCTTGGCCAAGTGCAGACGCCGCCCGTTTCTATAAAAAGAAGAAAATATAGATATATATTAGATGGTACTCACAAACACACACACGCACGCACACGCACACGCACGCACAATTTTTTCCAAGAAGGCAATCCAAGAAATAAATAAAATTTAATGTTGTACGTAAAAGTTTTAATTTTTATCTAAGCAAATATTTTGTATAAAACTGTTTAAAGCGCGTCAACTAACCTACATGGGAAACAGTTTTATACTGTTAAAGCGCGTCATCTAACTTACGTAAAGGTTTCCTACGCGCTTTAAACAGTTTTATACTGTTAAAGCGCGTCATCTAACCTACGTAGAGATTACGGATGCCCTTTATTTACTTGATAATTTTAAAACGGGTCATCTAACCTACGTAGAGATTAATGACGCACTTTAAACAGTTTTATACTTTTACGGCGCACCATCTAACTCAAGTAGAGCGTAGTGACGCGCGGTAAACACTAGAATATTTTTAAAGCGCGACATCTAACCCATGTAACCTTGTTTACGTGCGATTATCGGCGGTACGATAGGGCCCGTGGTCGATCAGATACTAGATAGTACTCGCACGCACGCACGCACGCACGCACACACAGTTTTTTCGGAAAAATGATTAAAACACATTTATTTATTTATTTAACTCGACGTTAACATATACAACTGTATAGTTACAAATCGCGTTGGCTAGTGTGAGTCTGAGGCGCGGTTGTGTGCGCGACAAATCAAATTTTACAATACAAATAATTCAAATTTGGTTGCAAATCCCAAAATCGGTTTTGATTTCTACTACTGACAATCCTCTTTACGTAGTGGCCTTTAGCAGACTTTTCAGACAAAAGCCGATGTACATTGTCACAGCGACAGTATACGAGAGGACCATCAGCTCTCTACCAAGATTTAAATTATCGATTTAACGATTCTGATTTTGATTCAAGACTTTTAGAGAATAGATGACATTTTATATATACCTAAACAGGCGGTAGGGTGCGCGAACGTTGGTTCCGTCTTGAAGTTCCAATCGAGAGACGTATTTATGGCCGTGAACGCAAATCCTGGTATAGCTGTCATACTAGGTTCTTCCGGGCCAGCTTCGATGAGCAAAACCTTTCGCCGTGGATCGTCGCTCAATCTTCTCGCGATTATTGGCCCGGCCACACCTGCGCCGACAATTATAAAGTCGAACCTGAAGAGACATTTTGACGATAAAATATGGGTGATTTTTCATAATATTAGAAGAATAGAATTTGCACTATACATGGACTTGAGACAAATCTCTTGTTATATATACCATTCGTTTTCGTTCGGTGCTTCGTCTCTGCCCAGTCGTCGACAAGGATCAGCAATGTCGCATCTGGAGGACATCGCGTGTTGAACCAACGTCATAAAACTACCGACACCACAGACTCGACTCATGTATCGCGTATCCTCGAACCGGCAGGAGCAACATTCGGTGGCCGCATAGTCGCTGGGTGCTTGACGTGACTATAGAGACGGACGTTCGCTTTAAATGGGTACAAAGCAAAAGATACTGTTGTTTTGAGATAGAGAACCGCGTTTACAACCGTTTTAACCAGCCATATTTCTAGCCATCTTAAATCTTATAAACACTGTCTTGAATATTTTGTGCGTGCTTTTTTTCCAATACAAAATAGATACGTATACCAAAGCAAATGCTAAACACGTCATTGTGAAATTCGTGATAAAGGGAAAGAATATGTATACAAGTACCTTTAAGGAATTAAAGTTATTATAGTTATTTAGTATGCGTTAATACCCATTCTCACGTGTGTAAGGAAGATGTTTTCAAGCAGATTTTTAATGCATTTGTACAGATTACAGTAATCTTACAAAGAAGTAGTCGGAAGTGCCCTCCTCTGATTTTAATGAGCTTTGAGTATGCTGTATCTTTTATACTTGGTTTCAGAGATATTCGGCCCGAAAGAGAAAAATCTATTTTCTTCAAAGGGGTTTCATGGGTTTTATCCCCTAAACACGCGTATGGGCACGTATAAAACAATACGTGCCTCTTATTTTCGTCCTCCAGAGAACAATATACTAAAAGCTCATCAAAATCGGAGGGGACTTGAGAGTCTAAAATCATCCTACTCTTGTATTTCTATAATATTTCTATAATATAATTACGCCGTCTGAATCATTGCGAGATTTTTTGTCGAGGTCGTTACTCACAGCTACTCTAAATTCACGGTAGCGTTTTTCCTAGTCGATACGCAATATTCCCTCGAGTCGCGGAAAAAAATGCATATTATATGAGACGCAAACGCGTTTAACTCTTATTCGAACGATATATACGCGATATAATATACCGTTGCCCTTGATTCACGTTTCACCTAAAAATTTCCCAAAAATGTTTGTTTGAGCATTATCCATATGAACATAATAGTATACAACTCGTATGTCGTATTATAACATGATGAAATTTTAAAATTTGTGCGTGAGAATTTGATTCTTTTTATTTTACGCGTACTTTTCTCTTCTTATGCGCTGCAACCCAGTGGCTTACGCGTGCCTCGTAGCTCGTAGGGGTACGATGCAACAAAATTAGAAGCGCTGAAGCGTGTCAGGTTTAAAACCACGCAGATTATCCGATTGTTTAAAGTGTGATATTTATACACGTGTGCCAGCTTATTAGAGAGATTGGATGGACAGTTTATAAAAAAAAAAGAAAAAAAAACATAATGTTTTCAAGAAAAATCTTTGTCTTCTCCTGAAATTGATATATTATATTACGACAAGTTGAAAAATGTTTGATATTGTAAAAGAATATTATTTTACCTGATGTGCCTTGACTGGAGTAGTGATAATATAATGCGCCAAGGCTAACCAAATCAAGTACCACCGCATGTCTGCAATTTAAAGACCAATATCGTCTGTGTAAAAATGACAAGTGTAGAGAGAAGGAGTATGAAAGTTAATGTTAAAATATTATAAAATTGCGACTGGTATTGAGTAAATTGCAAGAAGATGAATGATAACGTTTGTATAGTGTAATATAATTTAGTTTTCAAATATTTTATACCGTTTAATAATAAATAATGTCACATTATATATAGATATCTACGCGCGCGCCTGTGCGTGGTTGCGTTTCGCGCGTATATTATATATATATAAATATATATAATTTTAGTAACGATGCTCTACGATAATGATCGAACGTTGACTCCTGTGTCCGACTTGTGTCTTTTGAAGAGATATGCCTAGTAGTATAAAATGCATTTGATCAACGTAAATTTCTACGATTATTACGAGATATATATAATATATAATAATATATATATAATATAATATATAATAATATATAATAATATATATATAATAATATATAATAATATATATATAATATAATATATATATATATATATATATATATATATA
>NW_020214026.1:545343-571940 GCF_003070985.1 Temnothorax curvispinosus
AAATGCATTTTATACTACTAGGCATATCTCTTCAAAAGACACAAGTCAGACACAGGAGTCAACGTTTGATCATTATCGTAGAGCATCGTTACTAAAATACAGGCTTTACGTTGTGTGCTCATTAATAAGAGGATATATGTATATAATCGCTTGTGAAAATGATTGCGACGGAGTTTCGACACATGTCGGCTAAACACTTGGGCGAGAGGAACGAAACGTCGATTATACGATTATACGATTTATGAGAATACCATTGAAAGCAATAGCATACGCCGACAATGTAATAAGCGCGTTTTGCAATAAACTTAATTGTCCCGCACTTATACCTACCTATCATTTAACCTCTCTGTGGCATTGTTTTAAATTTCACCTCACGTGACACAAAGTATTGAAGGATTTGTAATTTTTTTAATTAAAACGTAGTTGTTATCCATTCTCTTATTATTACGTCCCTTATCTTCTTTTAAACGCGCGATGTATTAATGAAACATGTCGATACAATTTTTAGCATTTTTATATATCATTACTTTTAGCATTTTTTACATCTATTAAAAGATTATCCAGTGTACTATGTTTTTTTTTTTCACGTGAAAGTTCGTGCTTGCTCGCGATAAAATTTCGCCACAGCGATCAAAGAGTACGCAGTATGTCCGCAGTATGACATGACGAATATATCACATGTGCAAAATGCCCGGCAGTACAAGTTTCTCCATTCGCAAACGGAGCAAGTGAAATTTCGTTAAACTGTATACATTAACGCCGTGTAGACATTAACATCGTAGATGACTCAAGACAAAGAGATAAAACAAAGACAAGTGTTCATTTTATAGAGATGAGAGTTTTAATTTTACTACACGTAGAAGTGAACCTGAGAAAGTCTACAGAAATTTTTATCAATATTTTCTCTTTTAATCAAATCGTATTTTCTTCGCTAGAAACGAATGAAAAACACATGTTAATATACATAAAGGTCACTTTGAAATTATCATCCATACATTCTAGACTTGGTCTTTTTCCAAATATTACCTGAAATTTAGATAGGGGAGACCGCGGGGCTATTTGTCTACGGGGGCTATGCGTCCACAGTACTGCGCTATCTCAAGTTTTAAGAGACAGATATCTCTACCATTGTAACAAGTAGTTTAAAAACTGCCCTACGTAAGATATTTAAATGTTTTTCGTTTCCTTGCGATGCCTCTCGCAGACGCTATATTTATTATACGTTAAAAAAAAAGCGGAAACACGTGTTCACATTTTTCGACGGTCGAAAATTTTGCTGTGCGACAGTAGTTTTAACTCAAATTAAAGTAAGCAATTCATAATATTATCAATTAATATATAGTTATCAGGTGCGTGAGAAGCGTCAAATCTTAGTTCCGTATTATCTAAAATTGGTAACATGTTAAAGACTGAAAAACGTGGTCGGGGCTATCTCTTCTATAATTTTGATAGGGCACGGTGTCCACACATTTTAATGACGACGTGTTCCCGCATATGGGACTATCTGTCTAATACGCTTGACTTGTCCACTTAAAAAATTCGCCTTTCTGAAACGTTAAAAGATCAACGATTCTAAACATGTTTTTTTTAATAGCAAGGTTGAAAGGTTATACCATTAAAATTTTAGCCAAATATCTTTATTAGTTTTTTAGTAAACTTGAAAATAGCGTAAAGTGTGGACACATAGCCCCGGTCTCCCCTAAAAATATGAAATCTAAACATTTCGTGGAAATTGATATTAATGATATTTCGACGACGTTTGTACGATGATATAGGACACATAGGCACCACGTGATTTGTCTTATCACCAAAACCACAGATTATCTTAAACGATCAACTCGGAGTGTCTCGCGGATTCGCAATATGATCATGTTCTCGACACTTACCGCTCGGCACAGCCAAAGGGACAGCATAACTACGACCACACTATATGCACTAATCGAGAAACTCATCGCGTGTGGTCAGAAACATTCGTTGACGAAGAAGATACACGTGGTGTGACGTCATCGTCCGAGTCTTCGTCTTGGCTCCAAACAGGATTTACACCGCGTGGATTAATGCATCTATGATTTACTCTTCGAGGATTTACGATCGAGTGATCAACACTTTATTGGAAGCCAGAAAATGAACTTGTCGATCTTACTTGTACATCCGACAACGTGTGAAAAAATTTATTTTGTCAAGAAGAGAACGAGAGAGAAACAACAAAAATAATGAGAGAGGGAGAGAGATGGAAAGAGAACGTGTAAAATAAACGGTACATTAGAGTTATAAAAGTTATCAGAGAAAAGTTCGAGTCTCGAAATCGCACGCATTGTACATTTATTCATGTAACTCGTTCAGTTTTACAAGTCATACGCTGACGTGTGAAGATACGAGTGAAATTTCGTTGGACCCGCGATAAAGAACGTGTTCGTTACGTAAATAAAGACTTGATACAAACAGGCATGATACCGTTTGTTAAAATCTTTCTCATTTCAAAACGTGTATCAACAATCTGATGTTTCTTCCCCCCATCATATTAATACACAATATTTTAATTCAACGACTCCGAGTCGATGACTGAAACTTGATGACTGACTTGATCGCATAAAATGCGTATATAATAACGCATTTACGACGAGCTGCCTATAATAGTTGGTGACACGTAGATATGATACGGCGAGCAGAGTGCCTTTACCGTGCGGTACTTAATATCTTACGTTTCTTTTCTTTTTATTTAATTAAAAGGACCTTGACTTTTACCTCGATCTTTTACGTAACGATATTATTTCCGGCCGGTATAGCAAAGCCTGCAAAGCTCCCGTAGCTTCATTCAGCTTGTCGTTATCGTCCCGTGCAGAAGACGTTATACCGCGAACGAAGAATTTATACTGGTTTATATAGGGAAAAAATGAATCCTATCACGATTTACATTTCGGATGACAAGGAGCACTGCGGGAACACCGCGCATACTCGCGTATGGTGGAGGAGAAGAGAACTTGACTCGACAGTAGTCAGTGCGTATCGCGCACTTCTCTACACATGGATCACGCGTCATTTTATATTTATATTATAATTTGAAAGTAAATACGCTTGCACACATGTGGATGTAAAAGTACGACGCATTTATATCTTAGCGGCTGTGACCGACGTGCAACGACGACGTTGAACGTCATCGTTAACGCAAAGCTACCGGAGAATAGCACGGTCAATAGAGATATTTTGGGGAGACATATCCGGGAGGGCTTATCCAGATATCGGAGTCTAAATTTAGATCACTTAAATGTGTTTTGTCCCTTTGCCTTTTTTTCCCTAAGAAAGATTGTCGTCATAAATGTAAAAGCCCAAAACGAATATTGTGGTATAGGTAGGGTAAACTCGGGTAAGATGGCCATAGTTTTTTAAAATGCAAAAAACACATTTATTTTTGTTATTTTTTAATAATGTTTGGTATGATTAATTATCATGTTGTTTCTCGCCATATCGCAGTACATCACTTTTTGATTTATATTACATATACACTATATATGTACAGATAATAACAGATATAACTATACGTCATTACATTATTAGGCCAGCGATTTTTCAAGTTTTCGATGTATGCATATATCGCATTTATGACAACGCGCGTGTCGTGTTTGTACGTATGCGACGTGATTAAATATATTTTGAACGATCTCGAACTGCATGAGCATCACGTAATAACGTGATAACTTATCATATACCAGTAATCTTTGTATTTTATTACGTGCATGCCGTTTATCATTCGTCCTGCAGTATCAGTAGCATCATCTAAACTCGATTCTCGATTCAAGTATAGTTTAGAGTTACACGCACGCGCGCACGCAAACAGTCCGCAGAAGAACAACGAAGAGCTCGCGTGGAAAAAAAGTGGAGATACAAAAGAATTTGTCTTTTAATTTACATTAATTTTCACATTTTAGTTTTTACAAATTATTAGTGTTTCGCAACAAAAGTAAGCGTTTCACAAACAATTTCTAAATGTTTTATCATGTTTCTAGTCAAGTGCCAAATCATCATTTATGACGCTAATATACCTAACTATTTTATATATTGTTACAACGGTACACGTAAGAAACTCACGTACAGTTGAAGCGGTTTTTTTTCTTTTACTCAAGAATGTTACAAATGTACAATACTATACTACATAGTATATAGTACACAGTATACATATAATATATAGTAAAATGAAAGATATAGCGATACACGGTTTATCCCGCATTGATCTCTCGCGAAACGTAATCTTTAACAGTAATCATGACTAATCTCCCGTTAGTATTTCCTAAAACTAATATGCGCGCGGCATAATGGACGCGTCGATCACTCGCACGAGTCGCAATCCCACGATCCCATAAACTCTTAATTCTAGAATCGACGTGAGGGCCGCGGCGTAGCGATTGTTGACTGGGGCCCATCTCGCAGATGCCAACCGGATAATATATCGTCGATGTGAAATGACATGTGTAGAACAAGCCAAATACTTGTGTCCGACGAGCCGTCAAACTATTATATGAGCATCCTGGTATTGGATTCGGGTTTGACCGTGCATTTATAACTTCCGATATAAGACGAGTGTGACTCATCCTTTCTATAAATCTCACCTCTCCTCTCTTTATCTCTATGAAGCCATTCAAATCCCTATAATACATTCTTATATGATTTGCGATGGAGCTTTCTTATTATTACTTTCTTTTTGATAGTCACATATTTGTTTTGATTCTTAAACAGAAAATTCTACGGTGAATGAATCAATATTGGTCTAATGCGAAAATTCCTCTTTTAGAGACTTTGTTCATGGTTAAGATTTTTTTCCACCGATTTGTCCTGTAATTTATTGCATGTATTTGTTTCGAGCTTTTCATCGCTTTAAAAAACTTTCTGGAAGGGCAAAAAATTTTATCTACAAAATATAATTAAGGAAAGAAATAATCAATGCGTATGCGAATGGAGCCCAAGTAATTATTTTTCATGTAGAGAATCGGTCACTTACTAATAGATAAAGATGAAAGATAAAAATTCAATTTAAAAAACAGTATTATACCTATATACGTGGACATGACAACATTCTACGTATTTAAAACGATGCTTACATGCTGCGTCGTACATAGTTTGGTATACATAATTTCGTTACTCTAAATATTCCGCCGTTTTACAAGCGCTCTCTCTCTCTCTCTCTCTCTCTCTCTCTCCACAAGTTATAATTTAATATTAGATTACAATATGGCTGATGACAGCGTGATGACCGATAAAGAAGTTAAAATGTTTTAAAATGCACGATGACATTCGCGTGTAGATTCACGGATATCCTTACACTAATATGGCTCATAAAAAATGTAATAAAGTCCAGAAAATTTCTTCTACAAGTCTTTTCATGTCGACGGCACTAGTGCCGTCTTGTACTATCGCATCATGTCTTCATCCGTAATCCGTATCAAGGATGTAAGGGATGTGCGCGTGAGTTCGTCTTATCGTTCGCTAGACTGCTGCTCGGATCTGTTCTTCCACTTTAACCAATATTCTTTGATCATGTCTGCTCCTTTCTCGCCGATCATGATCGTTGGCGCATTCGTGTTCCCACTTACCAGGTTAGGAATAATCGATGCGTCGATCACGCGAAGCCCAGTCACACCGTAGACTCTGAGTTGCGGATCAACGACGGCCTCGGGATCCCAGTAAGGTCCCATTTTGCACGTGCCAACCGGATGATAAATCGTGGCGCTATAAAACCTGATCATGCATTCCCAGTAAGGATCCGTATACATGGGAATTTGTTCGCATCCTGGAAACAGCTGCGAGTTCAGCTCGCTTCCAAATCGCCTGAAGGCGCTAGTTCTGCTCAGAGCCACACTGATCTTGACTCCCTCGACCAACGTGGCAATGTCCTCTGGTTCTTTGAAGTAATTCGCATAGATCAGAGGTTTTTCGAACGGGTTTTTGCTGCGCAGTTTGATTACCCCTCGACTCTTAGGTCGTAGCAACATCGGAATAACGCTCCACGTGTCCTTGTTGCTGATCGGCCCAAAAACGGCATCGTAGAACTGTTTCGTCAGTCCGTGGATCTTCCTTATTTGGGTCCCGCCGTCTGAATTAGTCGAGCCGGAAATGAAATGCAGCTCGATGTCGGGGAAGTCCAGCGAAGCGTTCGCATATTTGGTGTTGACGAAAGCGATACCCTCGACACCTCCAAGCACCGTCAGGGGGCCGTCACCTAGCGCAGCGTACTGCATCACCGCCTGAGCACTATGCAGCCGTTTCTCCACCATAGAAATCTCCTGATTGACCATGAACGTGAGTCCCCCTAGGCCGACATGGTCTTGCAAATTGTAGCCGACCTGTATGGAGAATTTCGTATGGATAAATAAGGTGGAGCGTGTTGTGCTGAAGCTCGAAAGTTCTATAACCGATTTGTAACCGATTGTCAAATTTATTACACAAGACTGACGTATGACGTATATTTATCTAGTAAAGTGAAAAGACTTTTGATCGAGAGAGAGAGAGAGAGAGAGAGAGAGAGAGAGAGAGAGAGAAATCGAAAAATTCTTTATTTAAAATATTAACCCTGCTATCTTGAATCACGGGAATCTCGAGCTCTCGCAAATGTTCCTTCGGCCCGATCCCAGACAGCATGAGAATCTGAGGCGAATTTACCGCGCCACCGGACACAATCACTTCCCTCTTTGCGCGCATATGAAAGACCTTGCCGTCCCTGACGAACTCAACCCCGTAAGTGTGCTTTGTTTTGGGGTGTATCAGCACTTTGGTGGCGTGCGCGTGCATTGCCACGTGTAGATTCTTCCTGAGTCTGGCCGGCCTCAGAAAAGCCTTTGCACTCGAGCAACGACTGCCTCGTCTGACAGTGCCCTGAGCGATCATGAAACCGGTTTGAACGTCGCCATTGATGTCGCGATTTTCGTAGCCCATCTCTTGGCCAGCCTGGACAAAGGCCGCCGCTAGAGGTGTGTGCCACGGTGCCTCTTGCACCGTTAAGTACCCGCCGCTCGCGTGATACGGCGTGCGAAGCAAGTAAGGGTTCTGATTATCCTCGGATTTCTTGAAGTAATGCAGGAGTTCATGCGACCCCCAGCCAGGATTACCTTGCTGCTCCCAGAGGTCGTAGTCTTTCTTGTTCCCTCGTACATAGAGCATGTAGTTGAGGACACTGGATCCGCCCAGTACTTTGCCACGCGGCCAATTGCAACGGCTGTCCTCCATCGCTATAAATGTTTAATAAAACGTAAAAGGAAAAACATGACGGAGAGAAACGGACAGTTTCTCCAGCTACTGGTTTGAGGGGGGGGGGAAGGATAAATTATACATGTATACCTAGGCAGGCATCACCCTGTGGCTCGGTCTTATATTGCCAATCGAGCTGGCTCAATTGGAGATAACCGGCAAACAGAGGCACGTCCGAGACCTCGGTTTCGTCACCGCCTGCTTCCAGCAACAATACGTTCCAATCCTCGATCTCGGATAATCGACTGGCAACTACGGCTCCTGATACAAAAAGAAAAAGAAGGAAATAACAGAGGAGAGATATTACACATATCGCACGCGTTATTAAATAACGAAATAATGAGTTTCGAACGCTTCAACAACTTACCTGCACTACCTGCGCCTATCACTATAAAATCATACGAAGGTAATAGCATGTCTGATGGCACGTTGATCGGCGGGGCTTCGTTATCCAGAACTTCGTAATGAAAGTAGGCAAGTGTCGCAGCGAGAACCGGAAAGAATAATGAAAGTCCGCTGGTGGACGCTGAAGTCAAACTTTCTGTCAGAAAGCTTTCGATGCCCATTTTTTTTTCCTAGCGGTACTTCCTAGAACCGAAGAACTTTGTTGGAATTTACTGATACAAGCGCGAATTTATTTACTAATATCTCACTATACGCTATTTATTTCCTTATTACATCACTGAACAAATGTACAATGATAATATGAGTACGCCAATCTTTTTTTGTCATTTTCGTTGATGTAATTTCCAAGATTATTTTCAAAATCCATGAAAAATGGATAGAAATCTCCTAACAGGATGTGTTGAGCAGTATCGTGTAACGATGAGATATATAGGTAACTTGATCTACTTTGTGAATGTAACTCTTCGTACACGGAGAGAAGAAGATGTTTTGCTAAAAATCTCTCCGATTGTCACGTAGCGACCGTACGACTTTCTCAATGAATGTGTTGTGTTGTACGATGCGAATGACTCAAGTAATAGTATTTATTTATCTTTTAATTCGATTGAGGAAGAGAATTGAGGAATTTTCCAGGCAACATCTAACCGAATCAAATCAATGCGCCGTACTGTTCAAATAAAACCGATAGCTTGGCAACCATCACGTTAGAAATTGATGAAAGAGGAAGCCACGCTGCCCGGTCTGGGCAATTTGACGATGCGAAGTGAATATCAATTACTTGTGAAACTTTCAAATCTGTTAAGTAATTTCAAGTGCGAATTTTATACGCACCCGCATATTCATAAATATTTCGCGGGTTCTTCAACCCCCAAACTGTTAAACACGTTTATCTGTCTTTGAAACAGATTTTCATGTCAGAAATCATGTTTTCACAAATAACCACGGATGATAACGCGCGCCGCACTTTACATGGCCGTGATATCAGATACAACAGATGGATTTAGACTTTACGTTGTATCGAAAGCTTGTAAATAAAATGTATCATGTTTATTTTTAAAATCTGATTTCTTTCTGGGAACTGCTATAACGCTATACGGACACACGTGACTCTTGTTGTAAACTGTTGCACGACGTACTGTGCCAACTATTAGGAGCTCGACAAAATCAAAGGGAGTGAGAGAGACGGGGGGAGGGAGGGAAAAACCTCAGAAACCGCGTTATATAATCAAGGATGAAAAACGTGCGAAAATATGATGCCCGTGCTCGTGTCAACACAAAACGTATAAATTAACGCGAGCTAAACGTTCGAAAAGGAAAGCTGCACTGGTTGCCTACTTCCTGAAAGACGGCGCGGCGGAGAACTTACATTCTAAAAGTCTTTAACATTCTTAAACATTAATGCGGTTTCGAAAGTTTTAATCACGTTCCGTCATACGTTAGCGAGATATTTTTACGTAAAAATTTTCCATGTTGCATGCATTTTTATGTTATACGTCGAGATCATTTAGATACTATTTTTCTTATCCATTTACTCTTTTATCGCGAAGAGAAAAAAGAAGCTTATTTATACAGGATATATTTCTCCGAAAATTTGCGCATATGGAATACACTATGTGTATTCGCGCGAGTCTCTGCGTCAGAAGAAGCACGTTTTAAAGCTAATGAATGAGCGTTCTGACTAGGCGTGAATACGCACGTATGACACATGCTAGATCAGTGTTACGTATACGCTGTTTTACTATTTCTCTAAAGATTTTATAAAAACGGTGCATGAAATTTAAATATCATTATTTTGATTACATTACGAACACCAAGTTATTCGTTCTAACTGATATCTCTGAATCAACGGCTGAAAATAGATTGGATAACGCGCGATATAAATGGTCCCACTTGCGCACAAGAAAATCTTATCCATTAGAACAAGAGATAATATTCGTTAAAAAAATTTCTCTCTCTTATTGAGAAAGCAGTATTTGTATTTCGCATACACATGTTGAAAAGCTCTTAGCTATAAAAATATAAAATGTTAAAGATTGTGAAATAAAGATTGTGGAAAATAAATGGCATTATAAACAATAATTTCTTTTTTTCTATTTTCGCTGAGGAAATATCGACTCCCCAAAGATGATTCACGAAGCGTAAATAAGAAAAAGTTCTGCCGTGAGTTGTGGAATATATTAGCCTGCGTATGTAAAGCAACAGTAAATTTAGTATTATTTACATAGTTACTTGAATGTATGTGAATGAAAATAGGGTAACGATCTGATAGCTATTCATTTATCGCGTTTCTACTCTATATCAACAATCCCCTCCTTGTAAATATGGAATCGTGACAATGGAAATATTACAAATTGTTACAACTTTGACATTTTGATGATTCTTGACATTGTTATAAACTTGTTAATTTCATCGGAGCGCGGTTTTTTTCTTTTTGTAAGGACATAAGAGAGCAAATATGAAATCAAGTGATGGCATTTGGATTGAATTCCAGATGTAATGACAGCGGTGAGAAAGATTTGTGTGAAAAAGGACAACTGGTGTGTGATTTAAATAGATATGTCGCGTTACCATGCCCAAAAGAATAGTTTTAGTTGTTTCCGCTAAACGAGATTATCAATGAGATTTGTCTCAAATCACCTACCTATCGTCTTTCTCGAATCTTGAACAAATTCTACGAAAGTCAATTTACTTGCTTGCGTGTGCTTGCGTGCGTTTTCAATGCGTTCTCGCTGCAGGTTCAATGACACCAAAGCGAATATATTGTGCTTGTCACATTTTAAACACATTCAGCAAAGAGCTTCGACGAGCTGTGAAAAATATGAGATGATTCTCTTCCGTCCCGTATTCGCGTATTCGGTATAGAAATACGCCAAGTGAAATTTCTTCGTCGAAGAATATCGATAACGTGGAGCAGGTAGTACGCAGGAGTACGGAATCTCCTCGATTGATCGCGATAAACGCGAGGACGGAACATTCGAACGATGTTACTCGACGAAGAACGAAGTGATACTGACCATGACCTTGCTACGGCTACAGCTACAGCCTCGAGACTACGTGCACGTAGCCAGGTGTGGATATCTCATTGAGGATAATGTATGATTCGCAATGAGGCTATGGTTTCCGGGCTCTTCAGAGTCTTCAGTCCCGTAGGCGCGGCACGCGGCGTATAACGGTCATCGATTTGCTCTCTCTCTTTCTCTTTCAATCTTCCTCCTTGTTGGGCTCATACCGGTATACCGGTATATGATCTCCCTTCTCGTTTTGATCCCGTTCTCCGGGTTCGTGTTCCCTGCTCTGCTCACCTTAGAAAAATCGTAGCTTCAGCTGACCCACGTAGCACACACTATTACAGGTCTCGTAGCTTCATATACGTTTTTTGAACATATATACATAGTTTCATAACCGTAAAGAACCATTAAGAAACGTTTGAACAAAAATGTTTTTGAAACCATAATTTAAGAAACGCACGGTGCATGGATAAAATCATTTCGTTTGTGCAATATAAATTTTAATGTTTCAAAAAAGGCTATTAAAGCTATTATATATATAGATAAAGCAAATTTAATTTAGCATAATTTTGAAAGAAAAAATGTAACACGCAAGTATTTTTTAACTGTAGAAACGTAAAAAATACATTTCTTAAATCATGGTTTCAAAAACATTTTTGTTCAAACGTTTCTTAATGGTTCTTTACGGTTACATATATGTATACGTTCAAAAAACATATATGAAATATGTGCTACCTGGATATATGCATAAAGCTTCTAGACGTCTCACGCATGTCTCAAAGACGTCACACGCACTGTTCAAAAGACGTAAAAAATAGGAATTTTAAATGTCTTTATCATTAAAATAAAACGTTTCTACAATAGTTTTTTGAACGTCATTTTATCGGAAAAGAAACGTTCCATCGAACGTTTTTCGAATGGACATTTTTATTTACTCATGAAAAACGTTTCTAGAAACCGGTTATAAAACGTTTCGGAAAAACGCTTATAAAACATTTCTGAAACGTGTATGTGCTACCTGAGTATCACGTATAATGCGAAAACGTAGTTGACAATAAAATAATTTTTTTTCTTTTCTCTCTCTCTCTCTTTCTCTTTCTCTTTTTTCAATGTATACGTCTTGCCGACAAATTTTTCTTATCGGGGAAATGAAAGAAATGCCACGTGTCTGACTTTTCTGGTTTTTTGCTCCACGCATACATTTCGTCAGTTTCTTATTGTTAGATAGTACGATATACGTAAGTAAAGTTTTTAATTTTTTTTTCACTTGGCAACTACAAGTACAATATATATCGGGCATTTTCGAAATTTCGAGGATTTTGAATAATGATTAGTGAGCAATTGAACAATCATTATATGGCGAGCCCACCAATTAATTTGTCGTGTCTTACTTTTATTACGGAAATATCAAAGCGTCATTTTATCAAGATCTGCCAGCGGATTAGTTTGAATTGAAATTAAGATTACAGTGCCATATGAGAATAATCTTTAGGATGTAATCGCGATGATGTCAATATCGATGTCATCTATAAATGTTATAATATCAACGAGAAGAATTGCGACAGTATATTTCAAAATTACTCGTACACACGCGCGATAACGTGATATATCTCATTTGGTTTTCTCAATGGATCGGAGGAACTCTGTACGTATGCTTCGAGGGTTTGAGCGACTGAAGAATTACTCATCCGTTATCGGGGCTGACCTACTTATTGTTGTGATACTAGGCGTGCGTTTAACGATCGTTTGGAATTACTAGCTAATCGATGAATCCGTGGCTACGCGTATCCTAGAAAGTAAATTTTTTTAACCTGAATTCTCTCTCTCTCTTTCTCTCTCTCTCTACAATTGTAATGATTTATTATTTACAGAGATATCAATAATCATACATAAATGTAAAAAGATGTTACGTATATGTATATAAATGTAAGATTTCATCAAATTGTGAGATTATAATACTCTCAATATCTCCCGCGATAACTTTTGTAATAATGTAGCGTAAGGTAAGTAGATAAGGTTTGCAAGGTGAGATATCGTAAATTCTAATTGGCGCGCGTAAAATAGATTCATTTCATTGTCAAGCACAGTTTAGGCGCCGATATTTCTTTCTCTTTTCAATGTAAAACACATGATTTTTTTATAAAGAAAAATTTGTACTTTGATTTGCACAAAGAGATTTGATTCGAAAACAACTCGACCGAAAATAACACAAACATGGATGAAAGCTCAATGAAATGTTCAACTTGCAAGTAAATTTTCTCGCAAATATTTGTTGAAAAACATTCGTACGAATCGTCTTTACGTTTCACAGGAGGATGCTGCGGCTCTATGAGAAAGAGGACCATCGTCGGCGGATACGCGTTCACCTGGTGGTTCGTCACCGACGTACAGCGCTTGTCGCTGGAGGTGATGACTCTGAACCCGGTGTGCGAGAGCGTAGAAACGGCGCAGGGGGTGCCGCTGACGGTCACTGGAGTGGCGCAGTGCAAAATCATGAAGGCCGACGAATTGTTGCATACTGCCAGTGAACAGTTTCTCGGAAAGAGCGTTCACGAGATCAAGTCCACGATCCTATCCACCTTAGAGGGTCATCTTCGAGCTATACTGGGTACGTTTGTTCACTCGTTCATACACGCACTCTCTCTCTCTCTCTCTCTCTCTCTCTCTCTCTCTCTCTCTCTCTCTCTCTCTCTTTCTCTCTCTGGTCATTTTATTTTACTTCATTATTATTAGATATTATTATATAGTAATTAACAGGTAACGCCATTCTCTCTTTCGAGCCTCCCGCAATCCCTCGACGATTGAGAGCTAATTAGCTTTTTCTTTTTTATTAACTTGGATTACAAGTTACCATCAAAATTATTGTAATATATAATATAATAAACATTTTAATAAATGCACGCCACAGTTGTAATAACTTTTGGTACGCGTTCCTACATATTATATAATAAAACTTTCGAGATTAACATTAGATTAATATTCGTTAAACGATGAATAATTTATAATGTCTGTAGTGTCTGTATAAATGTCTACAATGTATGTGTAGAATGTAATTTAGATATGAGCCAAGTTCCAAATACTTACATCCATTTATATTTTTATCGTATTAAATCATATCGTATTCAACAATAACAAGAAAATTGTTTCAAAATTGTTTCCGATGGAGGACGAAAATGGTTGGAAGAAAATGATGGTTTTTTCTCAGGAACTCTCTCCGTGGAGGAAGTCTACAAGGATCGAGATCAATTTGCGGCTCTCGTGCGAGAAGTCGCCGCGCCGGACGTCGGTCGCATGGGCATCGAGATCCTCTCGTTTACGATAAAGGATGTCTACGATGAGGTTCAATATTTAACATCGCTCGGCAAAGCCCAGACGGCCGCTGTTAAAAGAGACGCTGATGTAGGGGTCGCCGAGGCAAATCGAGATGCCGGTATTAGGGTATGTCTTGGCTCTTGTGTTGGCACGAAAATGACAAGTGTTTCTCGAGAAAGATCTCTCTTAATATTCTCGCGTAGGTCCCGTACATTTAGTCGGAAGAAACACGCGCGTCCACGTAGCCATGTAGCCAAAAGAATATTGATATCGAGCAGGACGTATAGTTCTGTTTATTAGTTTGTTAACGCACTCTCACGATATCTAAATGTTTTCCCTGTTCCACGATAGGAAGCGGAATGCGAAAAGTCGGCGATGGATATAAAATACAATACCGACACAAAGATAGAGGACAACGCAAGACTCTACCAATTGCAGAAGGCTCATTTCGATCAAGAAGTAAATACAGCGGTAAGTTTGTTTTTTGCGAAATACGCGATCGATATATTTTTAACAAAGTCACGCGTGCTCACGTACCGTGCTCTACTTTATTCTGCGTGTCTTCAGAAAGCCGAGGCCCAGTTAGCTTACGAACTTCAAGCGGCAAAGATAAAACAGCGAATACGAAACGAGGAGATACAGATAGACGTTGTGGAGAGGCGCAAACAAATCGAAGTCGAGGAACAGGAGATCCGTCGAAAGGAGCATGAGCTCCAGAGTACAGTGCGATTACCAGCCGAAGCTGAATTCTATAAAATGGGAAGAATTGCCGAGGGAAAGAGGTAGAATTTTCGTGACAAAGCTACTCGAGGAGGACGTTGTGATTCTTCCTTTTCCTTCTTTCCTTTTCACATTCTTTGCTCTTTTCGACAACATGTTTATAAACACCGCCACTTACAGAACTCAAACTGTGAACGCCGCGAAAGCCGAGGCTGAGAAGATTCGATTGATCGGAGAGGCCGAGGCTCATGCTCTAGAGGCCGTCGGTGTATCAGAGGCCGAACGCATGCGGATGAAAGCCGCGATTTACAAAAAGTACGGCGAAGCGGCGATACTCAACATCACTTTGAATGCCTTGCCGAAGGTGAGCGCGCGGCGTTTGTTCCTGCATTTTGTTAACGCCGTGTAACGTAACGCGTGCGCGTTAGTATCGATAATAATGAGGACGATAATGTTTCTCTGTCAGATCGCAGCCGAGGTCGCGGCACCGTTAGCGAGAACGGAAGAAATTGTGCTTCTCGGCGGGAGCGACGCGACCAGCGGAGAACTTACGCGTCTCGTTGGGCAAGTACCTCCAGCTGTACAAGCACTGACTGGTGTAGATCTTTCCAAGGTAAGTTCTAAAGTAAAAGTTTGTTTCTGTTTTTTCCTTTCTCACCGTCGTCTCTTAATAACGTCAGCTGTAGCAGGCAGTGTGCCAGAATAGTGTGTATTTTAACGATTCTTATGCTTGAGCAAAAGTTGTTGGACAGTTGTAAACTCTCGCAAACCATTAACGCAAGTAATATTGTTGTACGCGTACAGGTGTTGGGGAAAATACCAGGAGCAAAGTAATATGCTCATGAGCGATGTGAATTCAAGAACGGCGACCACAGGCGAATAAACTTGGGACAGATTAAAAGAAAACTTGAAGAAAGGCAAAATCTATACTGCCAAAGGTTTCTCTGCTACTCTATCATCTATCGACGACACCGACTCTCCGCTTTTTCCTCTTTCCCGACGTGTGCTCTACCTCAAGTCCGGTCGAAGCAACGCTGCACACGTCAGCGGGCACGCTTGTTTTATCCCTTATCGCGCAAATAAATCCATTCAAGTTGCGTCGTACTCGCACGTTTCTTATCTTAAACACGATATGTACGTGTGCATCGATAACGTTGCATTTCCTTGGTGTGCGACCGATGTACGCGTGATTTAGAGAATGGGCGCGTAACGAGCACGCTTGAATTATAAATTGGTTACACAAAAAATACACACACACACCCACACACACAAAACCGCGACAATCCTTTAAAGGTTTCGATAGATTTTATTGTTCTAATTATAAGTATTGATCGCTTTCTAAATTTGCGAAAAGTAGCACTGCCCATGGCCGTGCCTAAGATAGAAACGATTATAAGAATGTAATGCAATTGTGACCGCTTGCTATTGGAATGCATAAAGTGACGCGAGACATTTACACGATGTAAAAGATGTATGACGTATTTTATTTTTTATTTACCAAAAAGTAAATGAAAGTAGGTAGTGGAAAAGAGGAGTAAAGGCTCTCAATAAATAAACAATGTTCGCTCGTTCCCATAGATGTAAATCTTTATCAAGTAACAACGTTTACTGCGTAGCAGAAACTATTCGCTCTTCCACACCAAGTAAATTAGAAAAACGACAAAACGAGAAGACGGGAAATTCAAGAAAGGAAATCACTGACATTGGATGAATTATACGCGAGGATCCTGATTAACGATACACAAAATTGATAACAAACATACATCAAATGAGAAATAAGCCTAATAAAATCACTGCCAAAACAAAAAAATCCATTCTGCTTCTCTTCCACACAACCGTGAAATATTTTCTAGAATATTTTTCGACAAATTATAACAAATTTCTTGTTTCGATACATTTTAAGACAAGATATTTAAATAAATATACACACGCACACACGCACGCAGACACAGACGTATCTTGTCTTGATTGTAATTTGTAGTACACGCGAGAACGGGGACGATTTTAGAGTAAAATGCACGCGACAAAAATCACTCGAGAGACATTAATTTCTCGTGTTCAACGTGTTCGATACTTCTTGACGAATAAAAAATAAATGTCCTAAAATGAATGTAAAAGTATTCTACTTGATTTATTTCAGCCTAGATAAAAACACGCGAATATAAACTTATTATTCCCTTTTCGATTGTTCAACAATTATCGTGTTACAGTACATTTGTTTTACTCTAAAGAACGAGCAAATTGAGTTATTCGGAATGAGATTTTTTCAAGTTTCGTAAGAATATTATTTGTGCTATCTCAACAATCAGTTTATGCATTCCACTTGTCCCGTTAGAACACAATACACAACTCAATAGTCACTAGTTAATCAATACGGAAATTCAAAGTTTAACTGTAATCGATATGATTAAGAGCGTTTCGATATCATTGTGTTCAACATAATTAAGTGGTTTAACAAAAGGGAAAATGAAGGAATAGATGTTTAACGCGATTCAGGACGTGCGGTTTGCCGTTACCTGTAGTCGCTGTACATATTTAAAGTCACGTATGTGAATAATAGTCGTGAAAAGAGTTTCTATATCGTCGTGAAACACAAAAAGAAGAGGAAAGTGCGCCACGCGAGCGCACGTTGAAGAGAATGCTTGACCGTATTACATCGACGCGCGATACATATTCTCGGTTGACCACGCATCGGAATTCACAGCATTAATGCGAAAAAACGGTATTTTCCGACAAGCTGAACAAGTGCCAATTTGTACGATATCGACTCACTAGTAGAGAAAACTGGATGATCTGATCGAAAAGTTCGATATTATTTTTCACAGTAAATGCGTACTATACTATATGTGTGAATTATAGATATAACACACACGCGCGCGCACGTATTACCCCTCGTTCTTCATTAGTCTTTTTAATATTTTAATAGAAACGATAGTTTGTGTTAAATAAAATGCTTTTTTATATGCCATTTATAGATTTTAGTTTACAGTTACGTAATGTTTCTCAGTTTGTGACTACTAAAGAGATCTGGTATTAAAGTTGTATATGTATTAGTATACAGCGAACAGATTTATCGTTTTTTATTCACGTTGCTCATCATTTTAAATAAATATTTATATGCATTCGTTACGCATTTAATGACAACATTTTATTTAACGAATAACAGCATTTCACAATTAAGGATGTACAATATGTACACACACATGTAAATAATATTTCTCCATTAAGTATCTGCTGTTATTGAGAGAAGGGAAATCGGGTAGATATATCAAATCATTAGACAGAAAAGTCTTCCCAAAATGCTTAATGCAGTAAATCAGTACAAAAAGAAAAGTCAAAGTCTCTCCGCCCCGCCTCGCCCCGCCCCGCCCAGAAATTAATAATAATAATAATAATGATGACGATGATAATAGAGATGAAATAACCAATAAGAAAGTATTTAGCGATTGAATGTATAAACTTGATAAATTCTATCATCATCCAGCAAAAATTTTATTCAAGATACATTGCCGGCTCTAAAATAGCTGTTATAAACTAGCTAAAAGAAAACGTTAATCGATATCGTTTCTGAGGCGTCAATTGAATTAAAAAATTCAATAATCTCAAAAATGAAAGAAATATTAATCTATATTTTTAAGAATTTAGCACCTTTCTTTAGGCGCAAACCTTTCTCTAATCCGATGAGTAGTCAATACGAGAAAGCGTACACAACACAAACACATATATACATATTTAGAATAGTTAATAATTCTCGACGAAAAATCCGATGTAATCGGCTTATATTATAATCGAAGGTAATCGACTGATCATCGTGCCATAATCAGATTTTTGCGAGGCGTCCAATTGTGTTTTTTTTTTCAAACGATAATGCGAACCACATAATAGTATTCTCGTTTCTGTCGATAGGATATCCCGAGGTAAAATATATTCTTGATAGATGATTAAGACGACGAGATTTATCGATGTCTTTGATCTAACATTAATTGATTAATATACTAACAGTACTAACGTACTAACTTTGTTTACATATATTTTATCGATGAGGTGTACACTTTCACTAATATACTCCTATCTCGTTTTCCTCTTTCTCTCTTCTCTCTCTCAAAGAGAAAATAACAATCGTCAGAGGACGTTTCGCATATTACCCGTGCCCTTGTTCTAGCTAATATAAGAGAAAGATCGTGTTCGTCGTTTGAACCTAGTTAAACGAATTGCATTTATGCGATGCGGACGATGCATCATAAAGAGAAAAAAATATGTATACACGCAGTTTCTCTCTATTAGGCCACGTTGAGCTATTTGTTTGGCACTCGTATACTCGTGCGAAAAATACGGAAAGATCTGTGTTTAGATGGTTTAGATTTGCTATGATATTAATTTGAAATCAAGTTACGAAAAATCTTACGACGATGCACAACGTGTTATTCTGTATTATGTATTCTACATCTGAAATTCAACGTACTCGATTTCAACGTATCGCTCATCGCTTGTGTAATATTAAATATACGATTGTGTGCTCGATTTACTTTTCTACGTATCCAGACACACAAGGGCGATTCGATTTTCTATAAAAAATCTATAGTATACTATTTCAGCTAATTCCATTTTCTCCGTGAATGACAAATGTATGAATTTGTAACACATACTTCTACTATTTCTCTTTTTTTGCCTTCCCAAAATCGAAGAGAAGGCGCATTTTGTAAAAACTTGCATCGCTCGTCTCTTAGTAGCAAGAGCGATACAGGTTTTTGGCCAATTATCGTAGTAGAATATTATATTCATCGCGTGCATGAGAGAGTTTAACGTAAAATGCAGGATGTTTATACAGCCAATATTTCGTTGTTTTTGCTGTTTTTTTTTTCGTGAAAGAAAAAGGAGAGGATTGCAACGAGTAACATTTTCCTTTCAACTTGGCTCGCAATACATATGTATACTATTCATGTTTTTCAAACGTATTAAAATTTCTCAAAGAAATGTTGGTATTATACAAAAATGAAAAGCACGTGTGTCGTGTGACGCAAGTAAACGTCTTTGTATTCAACGTGTGTAATCTTCCAACTAACATAAAAACATCAAGTGTGTGTGTGTGTGGTGTGAATTGGTTAAGCGTAAAATAAAAAGTGCGTGAAAAATGGTGCGTTTCGTAAAAAGAGCACAAGTGGAAGATGTATTGGAATTTGGGGCAAATAGTTTGCAATCGCCAATTATATTGCAATCCCACCACGTGTAATAAATTTCCTTTTTACGTGTAACTTGATACTTGATACACATAATTTTGCTACATCCTGCATATTTATATTGAGCTCTATGTTATGCTTATTCTCACGCCGCGCCGTGCCGCGCCGCATTAAATATGTCGAGGGATAAAATTGTCAAATTCGATATTCCACATTAGATATTTATAAAAGTTTGCGCTCTAGCTAAGAGCTTTTTGCCGCTTGTACCTTTATATAATTTAAATAGTTTATCGTCTTCGATATACAATGCAACACGCACGTTTCACACGATTAAGGATCTTTGCGAATAAACTTTGAGATAAACATTCGCAGCGGCAGTTTTCACTGTTTTTTACCGTTTTTTGTTTTGAAGGCGATTCTCGAGAGATAACATTTTTTTAAGGAATTACAAAATTATAACGATATATGTATAGTTGTGCACTTGGACATACGCTTCGCGTGTTATCTCTCTCTCTCTCTCTCTCTCTCTCTATTTCGCTCTCTTATTTTTTAAATTGGAGTCGATCTTGTCTCAAGTGATATATATCCATAGATCCTTAATTAATACCATTAATACAACTGATTGCAAAACTGCTCTGTAGCGCGTAGCCTGTGCACTCTATGTAAATTTGTTGTCGCGAATGACACTGTGTTTCGTGTTATTTATGTTACATCGCAAGCAAGTACGTACGATTCTCCTCAATTGATAAAAATCTCTGTATCGTAAGCCGTAATGCCGTAAGCCGTAAGCGTGGTGTGCCATCGTTGATGATTCCTGATGCAAATTTCCGCGAGAGTTTGCAGCACATTTACGAATAACCGACCAAAAGAATAAAAATATCTTTATCCGTAGGAGTCAAGTCCATGAGATTCTAGTTAGAAATTCAAAATTATACCAACAAATGTCTCGAGAGGAATGAACTTGATATCTTTTGTAAACGATGAACACAGGATAACGTACATAGGTATATTTTGAAAGAATTATGTGTGCTAGAAGCGTCTCGAGGACAGCCTGCGTAGATAGAGGACAATATTATAATATATTATCGTGTCATATTCTACTCTAACTGAAAGTAATGGCATACACGATGTGAAGTTACTGCATATTTTTAATAAATGGATCGCAAAATATTCATCACCCGCCGACATCCGGCCGTTATTGGCGTTACCTATATAAGGTTTGTTCGCGTCGCATACTCCAATATACACCAGAGACACTTGGATCACGGATAAAGGGTGGCGATTGGAGCAGATGAGTTTTTGGAGTGCGTTGGAGTGAGTAGGAGCATGGTGGGGCGTGCGACGCGAACAAACCTATACATATATATAATATTTAATCTAGCAATGGCTGCGTTCAGCCGATACTCCGCTAGCCTAGCAATCGTGAGCAGTCGCTCGTTTGCTCTCCTTTGACCCACGGGATTAAAAGGAGAGGAAACGAGCGACTGCTCACGCGTGCTAGGCTAGCGGAGTATCGGCTGAACGCAGCCACGGATAATATACGTAGTGGCATATATACCACGATTATACAATAGATCTGCGTGTGAGACGACGTGTACATACATACATATAAGTATACATATATAATAATACGTATGTATGTACATACGTGCTCTCGGCATTCAGCTTCAAATCGAAACTGAAAACTTGACAAAATTTTTTCACGTATATACTATGGATATAAAAACAATTTTAAATCAACGACAAAGCCTTTTAAAACAATTTTAAAAGAATAACAATATTTCTGCCTCGTGCAATGGATTTTACCTATAACGTTGACACATAACATTTTACGCTACTTTTTATGGACTTAACTCAAAATCGAATTTTTTTGAATTGCGACTGTATTCTTCTAGGGTGTGATATATTATTCTCTTGCTTTTTAAAACTTTTCAAACATAGATATTTTGTGAACACGTACGTTGAGAGTCAGTGGGCGTTGTAAGTACGTCTCATTCCACAAAAAAGGAATTTATGGCACAATTTTATACTTACAATAGACTTTACACGATAAAATTTAAACTATGTAGTAAATACGCACTGCGTTTTGAAGAACTGTCGAGAACTGTTTCTACAGTCTTCGAGACTTCTCTTTTTATAAGAACCAAAGAGGATCTTATCATTTTTTTGGAAAGCTTTAGTTTAGTCTAAATGATTCATCCTAAGGGATTACTTTAGTGTTATTAGATTTTTAAAATAAGTACGTAGAAGATATGAGTATATCGTATTTTAAGAATTCTATTATCTCCAATATTATCGCATTCCTAAGATAAGTACGTGAACAATCGATGATCAAACTACCTTCACCAGTACTTCTAGAATGCGTCTGAGTTAGTAATTCTACTGTTTAGGGCCGGTATCACAGTCTCCGCGTAACGTGATTCTCCGATTAAACTCTCTCTTCGTCTCTTTCTGGGGGGATAGTTAGAAAGAGATGCAGAGTGAGTTTAATCGGAGAATCACGTTAATCGGACTCTGTGATACCGGCCCTTACCAGGTTATATGACACACTTATGACCGACAACGTTTCAAATTATTACTCCCTATAAAAATGTTGAGAATCAACGCGGACGTTGTGAAAGCATTATTGTTTATAGTGCGGTGCTATTAATTCGATGGCAATCAATAATTGAAGAAGAGGAAATCATTTAGATAAAAACAATGCCTCGGTTAATGTTTAGTAGAAATAGAGTTTTCTTAACATGTATAATGTTACTTGACGGAAATCAACCATGTTTTGTAATCGCTATTTTCAGTCTATTTGTCGTCTTTAATATGCATAAATATACAACCTATACAAATGATACATACGTATATATGTATATATGTATTTTTCGTGCGACTGATTACAAGCATTTATTTATACAAGTCACTGTTGGAGTATGTGCAAATGTAAGATCAAGCATGTAATTTTAGAGCACTTCCATGCTATCTATGTCCACTCCAATGTCGAGGAAATCGTCGGTATAATCTTGAACCTGTCTCTGTACCGGTGGATGCTCGGAATGATCTGGATCATCCGTTACGGGACTCGGTGGTGGGTTTGATACCGTGCGATCGGAATCTACCGGCATTCTGTCCATGCCTTCGCCACGTCGCAATCTTGCTTCCTCTGCAATTTGTCTCGTCGAGAGTTCCGCTCTTGTTAATAAAGCTGGTAAATCTTTTTCGGATCCATCTGCAATTTTGAGACAAATTATATATTTTTGTTTAAACATTTCCTCGATATGTATAGAAACCTTATTATTTTTTTCAAGTAAATAGTATAATTTACCTTCAAAGCTTCTCATTAATTCCTGCGTCTTCTGTCGTCCTGAATCGCTGGTTTTCTTTCCTCGTTCACTGCTCTCTTTTTGATCGTAATAAAATATCTCTCTTATCTTTTCTTGAGGGATATGTTTGTCATTTTTCACCAACCAAAAGTATACTCCACCGGCAGTTCTTCTACGAGATCCATTCATTATAAGCATTCCACCGTGTTGTTCAATCTTTTTCGTCTTTTGAAAAAAATCGATAGCTTTCTGCTTACCAATTATATCCACCACTCGTCCTGTTACATATAAAAAAAAAAAAACATGTTAAACTTGAACTAAATGCAACATTTAATATTTCATGTGAATAAAAATAAATTTAGCATTTTTTACCATGTACAGAAGCCAAAAAGATACATATACACATGTGTGTATGTATCTTTTTGGCTTCTGCACATGGTAAAAAATGCTAAATTCATTTTCATCCTTTTTACAATTTGTTGTAATCAACTAATCAAATCATAATCGCTGCATAATCAAATTGAAACGAGAATCTTGTTGGTTTTAAACAAGGTTAGATTTGTCATCTCTCGTGCAACTTGTGTGGCACACGTTGAAAAAAAGTCACTTTCAATTATTTATATTTGCCAAGTACTGTTTTAAATATTTTCTGAAACATGTATTTTCTTACTTATGAGAAGCTCTTTTCTTTCACCGAGTTTCATGGTTATGTCAGTAGCAACGTCAGCATCCGTCGAATCCACAGTTGTAGATAAATCCGGTATTATTCTAACCGAGCCTTTTTGACTATCTGAATCCACCTGAAAGGAGTTTCTCCTTTTTCCTAATCTCAATTTTACATCACGTCTATCTGACGTCGTCCTTTTATTAGTTGTTCTACGTTCAATGTCCTTTTCTTCGTCGGAACTATTATTATTACAAGGTTCCCTGCCACCGTTCCCTGCGTACCGTAGAGTAAAATTGTAACTTTCGACACTACGTTCTTGATACAACTTTTTTGTAACGCCGCACGACGTCAAGTCTTCGGTCAAAGATTCTTCCTGCATTTGGGTACACCATACTTTGTACTTGTCATTCTTAGTTGTCGAATCCTTCCCGACGTGATGCTTATTCTTTTTCAACCTAAGTTTAGGTTTTTTAACATTAGCCTGTCTAGAATCCGAGTCCGAATCACTTTCGGAATCTGCAGAATCGTCAGATTCGTCGCTATATCGCATTTTTGTACATACATCTGTGACAGGTGTTTGTTTTACGTGAGGTCTTTGCAAAATTTTATAGGCTCCAAAAACGTCGTTGGGCTACACAAAAAAATTACAATTATGAAAAATACACTCATTAATCGCAAAAATTTTTTTATGTGTAACAATGCTGATAATACATGAGGAAACAATTTAAAGCATATATTATGTAAGCGACAATGCATGATTTGTATTAATCAACAATGTGTGACGCACATTGCAACGCAGAGCGATACATTATTTTATTTTTTCAACATCCAACTTGATATCGAATTAGTATGGTTCGATGAATGTTGCAAGTTTATCTAGACACTCGAAGAAATTAGAGTTGAGAATATTTCATCGACACGTTACATTTTACTTTCCTCTATCTTATTTCATATAATCACGGTACATCCCACATTGCAATGTACACATATAAACTACATGATAAAAATAATTACATTAAAATAGAAAAACATCTAAAGAAATGATACGATTATTTTCAAAACAATAGTTAGGAAAATAACACTGATTTATTCGATATATATATATGTGTGTGCGTCTGTGTTTTGTACACACACACCACACACACACGAGATTCATATAGGTTAGACTTATATTAAATAAAAATTTGTCAGCATCTCTCTAACCTCATCATCGACGATTTCACCATCTTCTAGGTCTAATGGTTCCGGTTCCATTCTCTTAAGTAGGAAATATTTATTTCCCTGTCTTTTCTTTATAAATGGAAACAACGTCTTACAACACACGCACGCGAGCACGCGCATATACACACCCACGCCAAAGCTAATGCCTTATAATTATTATGAAAAAAAAAAAAAAAAAAAAAAAAGAAAGAAACCTCGCGAAGAAGCCTCGAAATCCTCGAATGTTTAACAATGCATTGCATTATACTCTTCTATGTGAAAAAGGAAGAAACTCTCTCGCGACGATACCTCGAAATCCTCGAATGTTGCTTGTCAATGCATTGTATATACTTCTTCTATTTGATTTCCATGACAGAATGGAAAATTTTTGTTTCTTATCACCGCAATAGACAGCGTAAGTAAATTTTTACGCCTAGTCCAAACTTCTAAACGCGTAAAATGTAACGAATTCAGCCGCTTATACCATTCCACACCATTCAGCGCAGATGCATACTAAAGGATGCTACACATGAACGTATCTAAAACTATGGCCGGTATTCATAGTCGGATCTTATTGGCGACGAGAAGATTTGGTGGCGCCCCCGGCTGAACTACACTGTAAAGCCTTGTGTAGTACATAGTACATACACGATACTAGAAATCGGTCCGAATATCGGTTTAAGCCAATGAAACTGCTGCTTTTCTATAAGAGCTGCAAGTTGATTGGCTTAAACCGAAACTTGGACCAATATCGTGTACACAAGGCTTTAAGACCATTGCACGTAATGCTAGGTCTACAATGCGAGTCGTAAAGTCGTGAGTCGTAAGAATTGACCAATCACAATCGAATTTGAGGAAAATAATCGACTGTGATTGGTCAATTCTTACGACTCACGACTTTACGACTTGCATTGTAGACCTAGCATAAAGCCCCGGACACACACTTTTTCGTAAAGGCCATTGCATGTAACAAAGTTTTAGTCATAATCGTAAGGCCGTAAGAAAATAGACCACGTTTCTTTCCAATAGTCCCGAAATAGTTCACGCATACACTTTCCACGCGAACCGAGGTTCACGCACATCCCCTCGTGCTTTCGGAGGAGGTGCGGAAGTCCCGAAATATTAATGTTTACGTATTTAATTAAAAATTAAACTATAAGTTGCTGTGCATATGTTCACATTTCTGCATCTTAGGGATATTTTGTCGTGAGATATTTTGCCAGGGGATATTTTGTCGCGGGATATTTTGTCGCATGGGATATTTTGTCGCGGGATATTTTGTCGCATGGGATATTTTGTCGCGGGATATTTTGCCAGAGGATATTTTGTCGCGGGATGTTATGTCCGGGATATTTAGACGTGACACCCGTGGCGTCGATTGGTTGTTCTGCCTGCAGGCCCCTAGGGAGTTAGATCTAATTTAATCTTTAAGCGCCAAGTATCGTGGCGCCGAATTAAATTTTAAATAGTTCACGCATACACTTTCCACGCGAACCGAGGTTCACGCACACCCCCCCGTGCTTTCGGAGGAGGTGCGGTAGTCCCGAAATATTAATGTTTA
>NW_020214027.1:0-1126 GCF_003070985.1 Temnothorax curvispinosus
TATACCCGTAAAACATGATTATATGTATATCATACAGATTTCAAATATATATAAACGCACACATGTATTGTAAAATTTATTTTTGCGTTTATGATGTAATTTACAAAAGATCTGTTGTTTTCAATAATCTGTAATTTGAAAATGTACATTATGTTATATATATTTTTAGAAATTATTTTAATAAATTATTTTTATATTTTAATAATATATATTTTGTCTTCTTATATATATATATAATTTTAATATTGCATTTTTATTAATATTTGAAAGCACGATAAAATTAATATTCAAAAATAATTATGGAAATAATATATTTCTTAAAAATTGATATTACCAAAATTGCAACAAAGTCTTTAGTGAAAAATGCTAGCATGTCAAACAAGAATGCAAGTCTATAGGCAGTAACAACGATTATTTTATCTATATTTTGAAACGACTACAGTTTTACAAAACGCGTCGCTACAGCGAAAAATCTAATATAAATATTATTTATATTGTTACAAATGTAAACACTACAGAGTTTGTAGCAAACAATATCTTTATACTTCGGCAGCATGTATTATAAAAAAATCTATGGACTTATAATAGATAATGAGGCTATTTTCACACAATACATGCGGCGAAAGCTTCTATAAGGAAGTCATATATTGATTAAAACATAGGAACCAAAAGTGCTAAATAGGAACGAATTAAGAAACATTCAATGCACAAAGTCCTGTTTCTCAAGAACAAATTGGTCGTTATAGCGTTAGCTTTCGTAGAATTAATTATACATAAAAGAGCTAATATAATCCTTCGTGAAGCACCTCAAAATTATAAAACATGATGTTACCTGTTATTAATTTAATAATGTATGCCAACAAAAAAGTGTCTTATTAGGAAAACATTGTCAATGAATATATTATATATAAACAGATGAATAAAGTGTAGATAAAGTATATCTTTTATAATTTTTTTTTTTAATTATAAAAAGGCAGAAAAGGAAGAGTAAATCCGAAACCATTAATACCAAATAAAGTCTGTTATATTTATATTATCGTAATCAAGGACAGAAGTCATATGTTATAAAATAACCGCATGAGATACGGTACGTGTTACAAGGAATATAATAATTTTAGAGATATAT
>NW_020214028.1:0-2018 GCF_003070985.1 Temnothorax curvispinosus
ATACTTTACTAATATCATGCAATTTTATGAGACTTTGACGATTAAATTCGAATTCTCGCCATTCTCGCCGTATAAAAAAATCGCGTGTATAATGATGCAGCGGAGCGAAAGTTAGTGTAATATAAATATAATATTTTTTATCCACTCTTAAAGAAGGCATGTAGAAGCGTCTTTCCGTGCGATTCACTTATTCGGAGTAGAAATCGAAACGAAGGCAGAAGACGCGAATTTCGAGGTTATCGTTTCACTGCGACACGCGGGACAACGGTTCTATCAAGATTCACATGTATCGCGCTTCGAAACATTATGATATCTCACGTAAAACTCACTCACCGATCACGGAGCACTGCAGGAGACTCGCCAAATCACAGCCGGGAGAGGTTGATGCGTACGGCGTCCAGCACGGCGTTCGTCGTTTACTTCGTCCAACGACGGCATCCTACTTGTTGCACTCGACACAAGAAGGAACGGAATATTCGGCGTACGTTCACTTTGCAACACTCCGTAACCAGATTTCTTTTAGTTCACGAGAAAGAAAAATTGCGCGAGCGACAACGACGTCTCGCACCTCGCACCGACCGTTGAACGTGTCACACTTGCCAACACTTGCGCCGCTAACGCCGCTTGCGCGCGTCGCTGCCGTCGCACAGTCAGGTGAGTCAGGTGAAGCGAGTCAGCCGTCGAACGCGATTGGCTCGCGAGTCGAGCCCCCGGATCCGGCCAATCACGTTCCGCCGCTCCGAGCCGCCGAATCGGCGGCGCGACGCAAGCAGCGGCATACCAGAAACCACACTAGGCGCGACCGTTGAACTTGGAAACAGCGTATGTATGTACGTTCAAACTCGCTGCGCGGCCGATTATTATTTTTGCCGGTGAGCGAGCCTTGCCACTAGTTTCCGTCAATGCTCGGAGGATTGTTACCTGCGGATTGTCACTCGGTTATCATTCTCTCGATGGATTTTGCACAGGTGAGAGTGTTCGTGCTCCCGCGCGCCCGTCCCGTCGTCGTGCTCCGTGCTCCGTGTTATTCGGAACGCGTTTATTTCTACGATTGGCACTCCTGCTCCTCGTTCAGCGGGCCGCGGGAAGGCGAGTGCGACGAGTGCGTGCCGTACGTTTTCAACCGGCCATTCGCAAGTGTTTCAAGTGGTTTGCCGGAATGAATGTGTCGCGCGAATCGCTCGCTCGAGGCGGAGAGACGTCGAGGCGAAGGTACGCATAATAGACAATTATGTGATTTGCAGTTTCGTTGTGACATTCGCGGGCGACAATCGTGTTGCTCGTCCCGCCGTGTTTGGACTCTCGAATATAAGTAGCACACTCGTCTATCTCGTGTCGTGCTTCGTGCTTCGTGCTTTGAACGCGGTGCCGGAATTGTCGTGTGATTTACCTCCGATTCCCTCCGTAGGGAAAAAGAGGGCTGAGATGTCGTATCGAGTAATTCAAGTAACGGAACATCGTGATACATTGTTCGTGAGTGCTTCATAATCTCCGTATATATTTCGCGTCGCGTAAGTTAGCGGCCGGCGTGATTATTCGTCATGCAAATTAATAACGCAGTTTTATTTCCGCGAGATTTTCGAGTTTGATACGTACTACGCGTGCGATATTTAATTTCAACAGCGTATCATTGATTAACTGCGTGTCTTTACTATACCCGTGTCGCCTTAAATTCGCGTAGTATCGCGTTAAGTATCGCCGACACCTTGAAACATTTCGTCGCCAAGTGTAACGCGGTGATGAACGTGGAATGAATCGGTGCTGTATATTACATATATATAGCACTTCCTTCCCATGGGTACGACCTTGCGAGGTAAGAAGGCCCAGTACCCAGTACGAGGATTTTACCTAAGCAAAACTCTCGTTCTGTTTGGATAAAAATCCAAAGACGGGGAAGCTAACGTACCCTCCGTCCGCCGATTTAACTAAACAAACGAACCGCAGCCGGTTCGTCGCGTTTGCTTCGGGAGTGCCGTACAAGTAATCGGACTAAAGGACTTTTTCAAAGCCCATTTTAA
>NW_020214029.1:0-5436 GCF_003070985.1 Temnothorax curvispinosus
AGTCACAGTAATTTCGATTGAAACACTCGCAAATAAAAGCACAGTCTCGTGATTGTATTAGTTAAACATGACATACACAATAAATCTTAATAATTTAGATAGTAATAATTTTCTTGTAGAGGTAATTTTAAACGTTAGAGAAGTTAATTTGTAGAGATTATATTGTTCTTAAATTCTTTTTAATATTTTTATAATGTAAGTATTACTGGCGAAAATTCTAAAGAAGGGACATCCTATTCCGACTGCAACTGGGAAAAAAAATATTTTTCTTCAAATTATGCTTTCTCAAATTTTGTAGCACGTCAAGGATCCCGTTTTCGTGCAAATGTACAAACTGCTGGAAGAAAAACATTTACCGCTATCAACGAAGGAAGGATTCAAGCAAGTTAGCGATATTACTTAATTAATGAAATCAACGACGTCAAGTTTCATTAAGTCGTGCATTTTCATACCAATTCTTACGCAGCTCTGCGAGAGAAACAAGTTAGCACTTTACGCGGCGGGGGTATTTAAAGAGCTTAACATTATACCATGTAGAGTCGTATATATTGAGACCGGAAGAATCGTCAATTTGGCGATAACTCTAACGAAAGGGAATCCTTACACTGGCCTCATGAATTACCAGTAAGACCTAATGTATATATTTATTTACAAAAATATATTTTATTATTTAATATACATTTATTGTTTGGAAAACTGTCATCCTCTATTGTACTACGAAATTGTCTGATGTTTATAAGTTGAATGTTTGTTAATGCATGTGATAAAAAATCAATGAATTTTATTAATATTACAAATTTTTAAAATTATAATTTTTAATAATTTTTAAGGTATAAATTTCATATATTTGGTCTTATAAACATTTATCTAAGGATGCGAGAATGTTGTTAAATTTTAATGTCGTTGAAATCACAAAATTACAAGAAGTGTATTATATTCAGATAGAAACTACTCTTATGACTGCTTTTCTTTCTTCAAGAATAAATACTGTAAATATCTTTTCACATTTTTCAGCTTGCAGAGATTTCAGCTTAATGGCGTTTATAGCAAATTGAAGAACAAATTTCTTATAAGAGATAATCCGAGAGAGAAACCTTACGGTGGGGTCGAATTAAGTGATGTAACGCCGGCTCTGACGATGTTGGCGGGCAGTATGGTCCTGGCACTTCTTATCTTGATAATCGAGAAAGTGTATTATTCGTCTAAAACTCGATCTAAAAACAACAATCCGAGCAGAAATCTTGGAAAGCCGCAAGGCAACATCAGGTCCAAATAAAAATAATTTTTTGGTCAGGCCCGAGTCAAGTAATCTAAATATGGCCCTGATCCGAAAATAACGCAGCGCATGATCAGGACATGAGGATTTTAATCGTGTAAGGTGTCCTGAAAAGGTTACCTAATACGGACCAAGTGAGGACAACGTATGTAATCCTTATAGTTTCTTTACATTTAGATTAGATATTGCATTAACCCTTTCGGTACGGAGAATGACTATATAATCATCGCAGTCCATTATACTGTTCACTGCGGCCGAGCAGGGACTATAGTCACTGTCCACAAGCTGTTCACTGCGGCCGAGCAACTTGAAATGTTAACTTGAAATGCTTCTGTTGATAAATTTATAATAATTGAAGGCGTTGAACGTCGAATGCCCAGCTCTTTTGGCCGAATCGCGTATTATATCGGCGGTTCGACGCTCCGGCCACTAGAGAGCCCTTCACGTCTCGGTCGCTCCGTACCGAGAGGGTTAAGGAATAAGTCAGTATAATAAACTAGTGATAGAAATGTAATTGCATCAAAAGTGGTGAAAGCAATGTTCCAAAATTCACCAGCCAGTGCTGGAAATCTACAGTAGGTACACATCAGCGCTGGCAGTGAATTTTGGAACACAGCCGTAGTTTAATCGAATTCTTACCACAGTTTCAACTGTGTTGTTACACGAACTTAACGTCACGTAATCAGTTGCCATATTGTAAGGCGGATTTTTTGCACATGTGAAATGGCAGGATCCTCAGCACCTACAATCAAGTAATTTCTTAAAAGAAACTAAAGATTAAAGAATAAAACTGAAATATATATATATATTCATAACTACGTTAATCATTACAGTAGAAATAAGAAAGCCGGTTGTAAATTGAACTTCTTCAGTTGATAACTGAATAATCGTTCTATTCGTATTTACACCACTGTAAAGTATCATTATCATTAAAATAATACTGATACTATTATTAATGGCGGAACATATATATAATAAAAATAAGAAAGAAAGAAGAAATCTCTTTATACATAATACATAATTTAATTTACTTCGTGGTCGCTGCTCATGGAACACAAATGGCAGTCGTCGTTGATTCACTGTCAAAATGACAGTTTTCCTTAAATAATACAATAGAAATCTAGGAAATAATTAAATTCTAATAGAAATCCATTTTGAAACGTTTCGTAATGCGTATCCTGAACCCCTTGGGGTACTGAGCCCCTCCACCATCTGCAAGGTCGTATCCAATGGGAGAGGATTATCACGAGAAAAATCCATGTATTTTTCGGTACACAAAAAATGAGTACCGGACGCACGTAAGTAAGGCGTCGCTGTTACAAGACAATTATTGCCCGTAAATACATTGCGACGGAAAGACATAATTTGGTGCGACACTTGTACGGCATTCCCAAATTTAAATTAGGAAAAACGCTAATAATTATGTCATATTTATATTATGATTAGGGGAGAAGGAGGCACTTTAGGACAAAGGCAGTTTAGGACATTTCGAATAAATAACAAATTTTCACTTTTTTTCATGTTAAACGCATTTTTTGGTTGACAATAGATCAATAGATAGACTTCACTTGAGAGCTTTCGCGTTGTTAGTTGTCAAACTAATCTACAAGCTGTTAGTGGTTTTCGCTGGCTGTTGTAATTATTTTGGCTTGCAAGTGTAAGTATTTTTATATTAAACTATTGCTCAAAAGGAAATTCACTTGTATGTTCTGGTTATGATTATATGTTTTGCGTTGCAATAAACGAAATACAACAACATAATAAAAGAGTTGGTATAAAATATTACGTTTTCTTTTTTCAAGTTAAGGTTGGGGCAGTATTGGACAAAGAGAAATTTGAGAGAAAGAGAGAGAAATTTGAAAAAGTAATTCGTGAGACTAATTTTTGCCTCAATTAAGGTTCCAATAGGTGGACACTTATGTTTATTTGATTGCTTACTACAAATTACGAGACAAATTATTTACTGTATTGATAAAGACAAAAATATATTATTAATTTTTAATATGTTTTTTAAATATATTAAAAATATATTAAAAAAGGTCCAGGGAGGCAGATTAGGAAGGAAAAAACATTTTTTTAAAAAGTAGAAACAACGCACTACTCTCAAATGTGTTTGTTTTATTATACGTTTATATTGAGTATTGAGTATTAACAACTAAATTAACTTATATTTGAGTCAAAAAACCAATTTTTTAAAAATTGAAAAGATATGAACTTAAAAAGAAATGTCCTACAGTGCCCCTCTCTCCCCTACATGATACTTTGCGCTCCCGAAAGTGCGACGCGACGAACCGCTTATAGACAATTGGCGGCGATTTAAAGTCACGTATGAGTCTTTGAACGACTCGTGGCATTGCCGTGTTAATTAACATACAGTTGCTCTTTCCACGTCTTGCAATTCTTACATTTGGTCTTCAAACTACTAAAGCACCTCACTGCATCAAAGTCGTACCCCGCTTGGGAGTTTATCGCCAGCGAGATACCATACGACAGCTTTGCATCTCGATAATGAGCACGTTCGTCGCTGGTACGAAATATTTATAATATCATAAAACATATATCAATTGAGTATTTTATCAGATGTACTATAATTAATTACGGCAGCACACATGAATGCGTGTGACTCGCACTGCTATACCTCTTCGCTCGAGCGTCGCCGCAAGAATGGCGCGGCAAGGTGTAGGCAAAGATGCCAGGACTATAGGTGGCGATAAGCAGAGGACAACCGAGTTATTTCGCATAATTATAAAATATAAATGTGTACCACGACTGAAAACCTCGTCGGTGCCGCAACGCGTGGACGTTGCGTCGTCGACGAGAACTTGAAAATAATTGCATTTTTTTTGGTATATCTCATAAGCGGCGCGTAAAACGACAATAAAATGTAGTTATTGACAGAAGAATCTGAAGAGAAATGCAATTGAGATTAAACAATTATAATTAGTATAGATCGAGATAATATAAATACGTTTGTGGCTATTATATAGCTATTATACTAATTATAATTTACAAATTAGAATTATCGGAGAAGCAGGAAATATTAAAAATGCCGATGTCAATAAAAGTAACGATATAAATTCTCTCTAATTGAATGATGATATTAACAGTCACTATTTTCTTGTATCTTAACATCGCTCATAAATTAGCAATTGTTGTGAAACCAACAAGGCCGGTTGTTCGCACGGTAGTCGCTGAATCATTTTTGGTACCATAATTACTAAGCGAATTTGATGGTTGCCAGCAGCACTCTCCAACCGCGAGGCGATCGATGAATCATATCATTATGCATTAACTTCGAAACTAATAAGAGCTGTCCAGAAAGCAATCGCACAAATAGATGTGACATATGTATATATAGAAAACACATTATCAGCTTGAGATCGCTCTCTGTATTTTTCTCGAACGTTTTCATAATCGATTATAGCTTGAAGATAACTTATTGTTCGCAATTCGCAACAATGAGGCTGCTGTTGTGTTTCATTCAATTATCTAATTCGTTTTTTATTTATTTTTTTAGAATTTGAAGTTGCGACAATCGTTCTATGCATTTCATGATTAATGTATCATCGGTCATACATTATTTATAATACACATATATGTAATATAACAATATATAATATATACACATATTTCCTTTACGTCTACTGAAAATCGCAAAGTCATATGGATGTGTCCAGAGCCGGATACGAACAATATTTTCAAATTTATAGGCGTAAAGTCAACAGTCTCGCATCACATTTATACCATTCACTTTTGTATCGCCATATATGAGTGATTCACATCGGTGCAAATCTAATCTAAGAATTAATCGCGCTTACCAATTAATCAATATCTCCGGATATGTTTATTATTTGACATAAATGGAATGTTTAATTACTTTTAGAATACTTAATAAAAAAGTATTTTTATTTATTGTAAACAGTAACGTTAACAGCCGGGGAAGACCTCGCGCTTAATTAACTGCGTATATTTTCAGATCTTGCATTTTATGTTAATTATTCAACATGAATATTAAGAAGATATCGTTGATTCTTAATTTAGCGACAGCGCAAGGAAGGAAAGCGATTAAAGCAAATTACCCCGTTTGATCGGTCGCAATTTCCACGTCGCAGAATCACCGCAATTATGTTATCTGAATTAAGCGCTCGATATGTATCTAC
>NW_020214030.1:0-3687 GCF_003070985.1 Temnothorax curvispinosus
GCCACCCATGTGGATCTCAGCCGGCACGACGTCCATTTTGCGCAGTCAATTTGGACGAATTCTTTTAATCAGCATTCTGGATCCTGCCGCGACAGCCAAAATAGAAGCAGATGTGGATGACAATACTGACCTCGTGCAATCGAATAGCAAAATATCGCCATGGAGATATATTATAGTGCTTATAGGATGGTTGGCATTTCTAAGCGCATTTATCGCCTACATTGTATTGTTAAGTATGTGTTTCCCTACGAACTAAGCTGCAACATAATTCTCTAATATATAAGAAGATAGATTTATTTTTAATTAAGTTGCTATGGATATATGTATCATAATGTTGTTAAATGATGTAATTTTATAACAAGTAAAAAATATACAAGATATGCACATATTATATAATGTTATATAGGATATACATCGATTGGATAGATTGGATCCTAATGTCGATGGGATAGTTTTCTTTTTTTCTTCTTATAAATATCTTTATTTTGTAAAACAAGTTTGCTTTGGACACTTATATTAATATCCTTCGTTTTTGTTTATTTAACAACAGTGTCAATTGCAACTTAACCCTACGTATCTTATAATAAATAGAGAACTCAGCAAATATAGGTAGAGCGAAAGTAACTGCCCGAAAATATAACTAACTTTTATGTATGGCGTCATCACGTCTCATAAATGATCATTTCCGAATGATACTTACAGTTAAACTTTCAATACGATCTCGCTGAATTTCTCGACTTTGCAGCGATCAACATTTCGTTACACTATGTACACATCATGATTTAGTATTTCCACCTCAGAAAAATCTTCAAAACGCGCGAGTAAAACAAACCTTCGTTACGTAGATGTCAACCGTTTCTATCGTATACACTTCCGAAAAGATATGTATAGAAACAAATAAATTCGTACGAACGTTTCGAGTCGACACATGTACCGGCAGTCATCGATAATTAATAGAACATGTATTACGCATATATATACTAAACACTGAAAATATCACTGGGAAAAAGATATAGAAATTAACGGGTACTGCTTCCTAAACATATATGCGAAAACGGAATGAGCTGATTCTCACTGTGATTGATATAACAAATAGTCCTTCAATAGTCTCGGCAAAGGGAGCAGATTGACTGCGTTTCTCTTGGTGTATTGCAATATAGCGTCGCGGCATGCACTCTGTAGCGTTGATACTGCTGAAAACACACAGAAAGCGCGTTGAGAAAAAAAGCAAGACTTAATGTAAGATATAGATTATAGATATTCACCTCCATACAGTTGAACTATCCGAACTTGTTTCGTGGTACCGTAGACATCCACCACCGCGCGCAAGGGTCCCGCCTTATAAGGAATATCCTTTCCGCATACACCCTGATCCTCGCCGTTGATAATGAAATGCATTTCTGCCTTATCGGGACAACCAGCTTGCGGCACATACATGATACCGATACGACTGCCCGCATCCGTAGGCAGGATGCACTGGGAAGAACCGTCTATATTTGGCTTGAGAGCGTTGAAGGGAATAACACCGCGCGACGTTTGCACGTTGACTCCATCCGTGACCAGTTTCTTCTCTCTGGCTGGTATTCCTGGTGGTATACCTTTGATGATGGATAAGCACATAACATTCAGCAAGCATATAATATGCTACAAATTTGGAATGTATCTAATACATGTGTTATTATCGTTAACGCTTTTATTATGTTCTCATACCTTTATTATTTTATTTTTTGTATCATAGTAATTTTTATATCAATATTACAAATATATTATATCGTTTCTAACAAACTTCCTTCACAAGTTAAAGTAATATTACATTCATAAATAGAATTTTTACAAGATTATCATAGTAATTTCATATAACAGATACTAACCAGTAAGAGAGGTGTATGTAGATGATAGACCACCGTCAAAGTTGTCCCAGATAGTTTGATTCCTAGTTATAGCGAGGATCCATGTGTTGCCTAGTCGAACCAGATTAGGCATCGCGTATTGAGGCAGGTTGTTGTTGACCGAAGCCGGATCGATCAGGGTGAGACCCAGCCGCATGTGTCCGCTCCATCCCCTCTCCGTCTTCTCGATCTCCACGAGGAAGATCTCCCCCGGCTGCAACGGCTTCTCGCTGAAGGCTACCGAGTTGGCAAAGCTTGTGGTGCGCACTGCCACCGTGCTGTCCTCGCACAGGAGGATGTTCTCGCCGTGGATGGGGTGGAACCTGGTCACTATCTTCCTAGACTCCTCGCTCATGGTGGCGCGACGTAGGACGAAAGTACGCACACCCGAACAAGATCGCGCGCGTATGATTGCGCCGCATGCACTAGGTGCATGCCTGATGGCCTGATGCTGTAGGATCAACACGAGCCGCTCCTATGACACACCGTCATCGAACGGAAATCGTGCGAGATCCGTTTTCGTGGCGGCTCGCCGCCCCCGGGGACACTCGACCGGGAGGAAACGCGAGTAGGACTTCGTCCGTAAAAGAAATCGTTCCGCCCGTAGGAACGACGAGCGATACTAAAGTTTATGAGGAAGCGGATTATACGAGAATAGTAGCAGCGGTGTCGACCGCCGTGAAACTCACCGTCGCTTGAAAGGCTTTCGTTAGGTTAGGTTCTCGCTACGGAGCAGTCGCGGCGATCACGGGGGGGATCCGAGAGACGCCGGTTTCACGAAATTCACATGTTGTCGCGGGCGACGGCCTAGCCGGGAACGTTTCCGGATCCTCCTGTGTTTACGAAGCTGCTACGAACCACCATTACAGGGATTGCGAATCACTATGGCGCTCCGGACTCCGGACTACTCCGGGGCCTCCGGAGCGAGGCGCGTGCGCAACCATGACGGACGAGTATCTAGATACCCTTTGGACTTTACATGATTAGAGCTTTAAAACATGATCTCTCTCGCAGAAAGAGCGCATTTTTTTTTAATGATATAATTATCATTTGTAATCAATACAATTTTATGACGCGAATAAAATGCGATAATACACAGCGATATCTCGTTAGATATTGATATGTTACTCATTTATTATTCATGTACACAATTCTTAAATAATAAATCAACTTGATAAAGGAAATTTTAGAATCTGTATCTGCATTGTATGCCAGAATTATTATTCGCGTACACCTCTTAAATAATAAATCCAATTGATATGGGAAATCTTAGGATCTGTGCTGCATATCAGAAGTTTTCCGGTTACTGGATAACCGTCGTTTTCCAGTTCTACCTTACTGTTTGACGTATCTTTTAAGCGAACGATGATAGGGACCACCTTGCGATATTTATTCATGTTAATGTGTTGTTAGATCGTAATAATTAATAAATCTTATAAATTATAAGATTACGTGGTATTGAAATAACTAACAATTAAAATAAATTCTATTAATTACAAATTATTAATAAGTAAAATTTTATAAAAGACTCCTTTCTTTCCATTATTAAAAATGTTGTATAAATTATTTATATATATTAGAGCTCTCTTTCTTGAGAGATAAATAAACATTTCCAATTTCAGAGATTTATTATTATCATTCAAAAAAGATAATATAAAAATTTTGTACAATTACCTGTTTGGCTTTAATTTTGTCCAACGACGTCGTCGTTGCGAAAACTTCGGGATTGTCCAAGATAAGCTCGAAAGATTTGGTTTCTTTAAATATATTTTTGAATGGTATAGAAGCCGGCACGTCA
>NW_020214031.1:0-1678 GCF_003070985.1 Temnothorax curvispinosus
GTGGAGTTCTTTTAACGTGCGACAAATGCTATCACTCAACTTTTTGACATAAGGTAAAGGTATGCAGTTCTTTAAATCGAAGATTGTATTATGGTCAATCGAGGTGTTATGTGTATTGTTGCGTGTTTTGAGAATGTTTAGACGCTTGGCGATGTATTCATTAACGATTGGTTTAGGAAAGGTTTTACAACTCATTTTCGAGCATAGATCACAGCAAATGGATCATAAATGCTAGTAGTAAATCTATACCAAGTAATATATTAAATTTTTTAAGCTTGGGTGGGAATTTCGCTTTACCCATTGATCCGAGAGAGAGAAAAGATCGTTTGTGCAGCGCTCTAGATATTATTAAAAATTTTGAATTTAATACATATCAAATTCCGGAGAGCTTCGTAGAGGAAACACGCCGTTCCATTACTAATTCGCTACACAAGTTCCTCAGTGTGAATAGACATGTTAACCGTATCGATAGATTTTTCACAAGAGAATTTACTACTTGCAAGAAATTCTTACGGGACAATGATGATGTCCTTGTCACCAAGGCTGACAAAGGCCAAGTAACTGTTATTCTGGATAAGAACGCGTATGTAAACCAAATGACTGAATTGCTTGGAGACCAAAATACTTATAAAAAATTAAAAAAAAAATCCGATTAATAAAATTACATCCAAAATTCATGAATTGGTTAAATCTTGGCATGACAAGGGCATCATTAGTGATGGTGTGTATAGAATACTAAATTGTACCAATGGAAATTTATCGAGAGCCTACGGACTGCCGAAAGTTCATAAGGCCGGCTTCCCGTTACGCATTATTGTCTGAGCGTTGGGAAGCCCGCTCTATAATGTTGCTAGTCTCCTCCAAAAGACCTTACACTCGTCAATTCCGAAACCGAAATTACATATTAAAGATAGTTGGTCCTTTGCGAGGTTTATTAATAATAAGGAAATCAAGGATGACGAAATACTTATTTCATTAGACGTTACGGCATTATTCACAAACATCCCTAAAGATTTAGTTCTAAAGGGAATAGAAAAAAGGTGGAACCACATTTCTAAAAAGACTGACCTAAATTTACCACAGTTTTTACACGCAATTGACCTTATCTTATCGTCCACTAGTTTCAGCTTTAACGGCGAAAATGAACAAATTTTCGGCAGTCCCATGGGATCTCCGTTATCGCCCGATGCTGCTGATATTGTCATGGACAACTTAAAGACGCATTGTCTAAGCCTTTTAAACTGTAATATCTTGATATTTATTAGATATGTGGATGACATATTTGCGGTGGTTCCCAAAAAAAGTGTGAGCTTAATATTAAAGGTCTTCAACGGATATCATCCCAGACTTAAGTTTACTTATGAAATTGAGACAAATGCGTTACACAACTTTCTTGACACGACTGTTATCAGGAACGGTAACAGACTGACAACTAATTGGTATCGCAAGCCGACGTTCTCGGGACGGTACATAAATTTTCATTCTAACCATCCGTTAAAATATAAATTAAATACTATCACCAGCTTGTGGTTGATCGCGCCATATTACTTTCAGATGAAAAATTTCATGACGGCAATATTAAAATAATTAAAGAAATTTTGAACAATAATAGCTTTCCTAAACCAATCGTTAATAAACACATCGCCAAGCGTCTAAACATTCTCAAAACACGCAACAA
>NW_020214032.1:0-4037 GCF_003070985.1 Temnothorax curvispinosus
CGCACTCTTATACATACAATTGTGTAAAATATAAATGCATTTATTGATAAACATAAAGAACACATAAAATACAAATTATAGAAGATTAAATTAACAAAATTAAATTTTCGAAGGTATCGCAAAACAACAAAATAAAATTTTCCAAGGTATCGCAGAACTTAATACTTAAAAAATAATTGTGTACAGCAGGGTTGGGTACGTCCCTTCAAAACACCATCTGTAAGGTTTGGGTACGTTCCGCAAAAACGCCCTTTAAGGCCCCTTCGGGGCGAATAAAGTACCTTTTGAACTGAATAATAATTGTGTACAGCTGTTTTAAAAAATTATTGACTCTTCCAAATTATTTGCCGAGTCATATGATGTCGTAATTTCATGTCGATAGCAGCATCTGACACGCGGTTTGTTGCGATAAACATGCGTAGCTTAATGTAGCATTTACAAACTTCTTTCGCTAGCGTGAAAATGTGGCTCGAAAGATGTTCCATTTCATCGTCAAAGATATGCTCATTCAACGACGGAAATAAATTGCAAGGCGGCTGAAAAACGTCTTGCAATATTTTTGCGCAAAGAACTGCTTCAGCATTCGATTCTCGAAATGGATTACCCTTATTTCTGTTCAAGCTATGTCTTATAATGTTTTCAGCGCGTTGACAGATTGTAACGACGCATTTGCTCGGAAATATTAGCCCACCTCGTGTCTTTGCCTGAATAAGACAATTGTCCGAAAATTCTGGTACGCTTTGACTGTTTTGAAATAACGCATTTCGACATTTCTCGCACCTAATTAGCGGCTTTTTTTCGTCCACCATTTTCTTAACTACCCAACCAGCTATATTCGCGACACAATTTTTCGAAAACGCGGACAGCGTGTTTGGTATTTGCCAGTTAAGTACGATAAATTCATTCATAAATTCGTCATTTTCATTGCAATGTCCAATCTCTTCATCTAATCCGTACTTTTTACAAAATCGAATATTGTCCATCGCGCTGTAAACAGCAGGATCGTAACGATTGATAGGTTTTTTCTTCCAGCCCCAGAAGAAACCGTTAGGATACTGGTAGAGTCCATGACTTCGGCATTACCGTTTGTGGCAATTATTTCGTGCCGAACCAACAACCTTTTGTACGCCGAAATAAATTGTGCACAAGTGGGATTCGGACACCAGCCACCACATCTTCGAATTGCACAAAAAAATAGTTCCAGGTGGTCCTGGCTACATTTGTACGTTAGCAAATATTTCATTTGAGAGCCTTCCGGTTTAACGTACGTGTCGTAAATGCCAATGACGGATATGGCGGCTGTAAACATTCCGACGAATGGAACGTACCGTTTGGTTTTCCACATTTCCTTACCCTTGACATTCGTGATACCTTTTAGATACTCTATGTGGCCAAAATTTGCGGTCGCCAGATAAACTCATTGGTACGTCGCAACGGACTCTTGTAACCCTTTCCGAATGGATTACGCAAATTTAAGAAATCGAAAAGTCTATCGATACAGCGAATAAAACGTACCGTTCCCTCACTTCCTTGAAATTCTGGTAAGCCTAATACTCGCGCACAAAACTCGATAGCATCAGCAACACTGCTACTGAGAGTCTGAGCAGCTAGAGCCACCTTCATCTTCATTTTCCAGTATTGGATGTGTGCGATCTTAAGCCGATTTCCTGCTCGTAGCCCTTCTTTTTCTTGCAAGTATGCTAAAGCAGTTATGAATCTCCATTCGATTTTTTGACCCTCGTTGTCACGCAGTTCTTTCTGATCGCCAAGACAGTTTCTGAACAGTTTTAACATGTGGCAGGCATCTAATATTACATGTACTTTCTTTTTGTTCGAAGGATGCAGAAAATACGGCTGTGGATCGATTAAATCGAAAGTAGCTCCGAGTTTGCGTAATGTCGCGAAGTGTTGCGATGGACCGTCTAAAGTTAAAGACGATACCTCGACGCCAATTTCGTCCAGACGCTGTAGACAATTCTGTATGAGGCTAGCATTCGTCGAAGAATCTATCCCATTTACCAAAAAATATCCTAAAGGTATCTTCCATCTACCATCTAATGCGACCGCCATGAAAACTAATGCTTCTTTCGCTAAAGGTATGTCATCGCATGTTTCGATTCCTGATCCTACATTTACGTAGCCTCTAAGTTTTCCGTCTCGAATATACTGAATACCTTTCTTAATACCTATTTCGTCAAGCATCAGGGTAACGATAACTTGCCTCGCGACCTTTTTTTCTTCTGAGACTTTTTCCTTTAACGCGTCAAAACTTTCAGAAGTGAATCCGGGTTCACAATTGATTGTGCTATACCACAACCGAAGTGTGCTTGGGTCGGGCAGAGCGTTGCAAAATTTTTGTCTTACTACCTATAAGCTTTCGGCGAATAGAAATGAAGGGTCATAGCGAATGTCCGAATAGCAGGTGGGTATTTTTCGCGAGAAATACCTGCTACTAATTTACCTCGACGTTTAAATATCTTACTCCCTGTTTTTTTTCGATTTATTAGCATTTCGCGCGTACCTCCGCAAAAACTCCGAAACATCACTGTCAGCGATCGATTCTAAGCATGCGAGTCCTGACTCACTTACAGATATACTTTCCCGCAATGTACGAACTATATCCTTCAAGGAGCTTATCTTCGTCGTCAGTCGCTTGACCCGTTGTTTATTTAACTTGCATTCTTTCGATAGTTTTTTTATCGTACTGAGGGCCAAGGTAAGTTTTCTCTTGTAGCTTCTAGGAGAGGCCTCATAACGGTGATCGTGTCGCATTGAATAAATTGAAACAGGAGTATTTGGCCTCCTTTTCTGAGGCCTGTATGTTGAAGTGCTTAAGATGATTGGAACAGGTACCATGTCTCTCGTACTATCCACGTCAATAGTGGTATCCATATCCGCATCAGTTTCAATATACACCGCTGTTTCTGAATCTACAGTGGTTTCCATATCAGCCGGGCTTTCTGATTTTTCAAAACTTGCAGCTGCAGTTGCTTCCACTTTCAAAGATAAAATGTTTATTTTTAAAATATATAAAATAAATAACAATTGAAACTGTACATAGAAAGCTCTTCAATAACACATTATTAAATATAGTGATACGTATAAAAAAGCAATAGACAACATTAAAATGTTACATTTAAAGAAGTATTATTAATAATAAAGCGATATAAGAAAATCATCTTTTATTTATGCTTTTCGGAAGAAGAAAATCAGCGGGGTATATCCTTGGTGTACTTATTGTGTGTACTTATTACTCTTACTTCAGGCTTAAATACTGTTGGAACCGCAAGCGCTCTTAAGCGCAACTTATTGCTGTCGACTCGCCGGAAACAGTCTGGCTTGAAGTGATCAGAACATAGAATGTCATCTTTCGTCGGAAAGAAATTCTGCAACGGTATGCGAGATAACCATTTCTGAAGCTGCACTGAGTTTTTGAAAGGAAATCTGTACATACACAACAGTCAACATAATTACTGCATGTAATTACATTTTGGAATAGAATTGATTCCGATTATCGCATCAAACTTCATAAGTACTAATAATAATAGTGGTAATAGTAATAATTCTAAAACTGTTCGAATAAACTTGCATTTTAAATCTTAAAAGTATCGTATAAGCCGTGCATTTATTTTCTACTAGTTTTACTTACTTGTGAAATATACGATCGCCTTTATTTGTTTTAGGCACTTTGCAATAGATACATTTTTTCTGGTGCTTAGGTGCATGAAATAATGTTGGAATGCTTTCCTCTCGTAGTTTCACAGTTCCATTTTCTCTGGTAAAGCATTTCTCAGAGAAATGTTCGGAGCACAGTCGCAGATTTTCGAGTGGCTGCTTATTGTTCTGTAGGTTTAGAATTTTCAGCCAAGACTGCAGTTCTCGTGGCCTTTTCGTTGGCAATCTGAATGAAAAGACAAACTTTGTAATAGTTATTTTTGTTCACTCAATTTGTAATTTTCACAACATTACCTCATGCACGGATTAATTATTATATAGATAATGTATTTTATCTCTAAAAATCGTACGACGTGAAAATA
>NW_020214033.1:0-4822 GCF_003070985.1 Temnothorax curvispinosus
ATCATAATTTGTTTTTATCATAAAGTATCTTTTTCTATCTTTTTCTTGCGCTTATCCGAAAATTCGATACATCACACTCTGCTGGGTCGTCGCGTAATAAAATGACTTCAACCAAGCTCCGCGATTAACTCAGATTAATTTTATTCATGTTGATAGAATGAATTCTAGCTTGTCTTTGCACATGCCGCAATAAAATACTTTAATTTATTATCTATTCATATTTGCGCTTCTCCTCTGTATCTATTTTCGGATCAGCCACTTCTCACTATATTGCTTCTCGCTTTTGATTCAGTAACGGTACCTGTCTTACTCTTTACATTTTCTACATTCTTGACACAAACATGGTATTCTCATAAACTTTTTACTGATATTTCTTAATATTTTCTTCAGTCGCTAATTAGGTATTATTTATTCTACGACTCCATACATCTCTGTATATGTATGTATATATTTTGTATATTGGCGCTTATATGATCATCTTTGGATATTATTAATGCAAAATCATATTTATACATACAATTTGTCATTATTAAATCAATATTATTTTATTGTTACATTAATTACATTAATAAAGATATAAATTTAATAAAAGTTCAAGCAGGATCATTGCTGCTATTTTACTATTTACTATATTCACTTTCATGTACAACATTTCATCTCTTCTACACTTCTCTTCTCCTACAATAAAGTTATTAAGCTATTATTATTAATGATACGAGCGTTACCCGACAAATTAATCTGTGATTAACACATTGACCGCCGGATAACTCGCAGTTGCGGTGATCTACGGATGGATCTACGGGGACCAGCTACTCACCGAATCGTTTTTTTGAAGGGGAAGATACAATTTTATTCAGTTTGAGATGAGGAATAAATATAGTTAAGTAACATTATTAAACGATATAAAATGTTGATATTAAATTGGTGTCGGTAGCAAAGTTATCTAATTTACAGTGATGATAGTCAACGCGTCGGGTTAATCGGAGCTCGATCGAAATCGGCCTGGGGGTCGATCATGCATCTTGAAAAAAAAAAGGTGAAAATGAAAATTACAAAAGTAAACAGATTTACTAGATCGTAATTTTCACTTCTCTTCAAGATTTATGATCGACCCCCCGAGCGAGGGGGAGCATATCCAACATCGATTGGCGCGGAAGAGAAGAGAAGCGAAACGGCCGCGGCGTCGCCGTTATCGATCAGAAAATAGCCGGCGCGACGACGCCGACGACGCGCGCGTCCGCCGCTGACGTCACCTCGACGCTCGGGGGGACGAGAGGGGAGAGGGACGTCGTCCGTGCGCCGCGCTCCGGCCTCAGAGGACATCGGGATGATCCGCGCCATGGACGTCGTCGCCGTCGCTGTCGCCGTCGTCGCCGCGGCCGCTTAAACTCGCCGACGCTCGACGCCGAGCATGTGCCCCTAGACGCGCCCTCGCCGCTCGCCGCCGCCGTCGCCGCCGCCGCGGCCTCCGCCGAGAGCGTGATCCGCGCTCAGTCGCGGCCGTCCGCGCCGCGCTCGCTTCCGGCGAACTCCGATCGATCGGCGGCGTTTTTCACAGTTTCCCACGCGAATACACGCGATACCGATATACCTATTAGGCTGTCAAGATGGGCTCGATAGTGCTCAAGTCGCTCTCGGTGCTCCTCGGCATATTCTTCGTCTTCGTCGGCACGATGAAGCTGACGTCGCACATCAGCAAGGACCTGCACAAGGACCTGGTAAGTTCGCTTCCTCGCGACCGACGAATCGATCGCTTCTTTTTGCCTGTGCGATTAAATTACATTTAAACGAGACTATACACGCAGTAACGATAAACGGCGATTTCAGCGACTCGATAAATGATAGAATTTATAGTCAAAATTGACTGTTTATATAGTCATGGTTGAAATTACCATTAGGTTTAGCAATGGCGAACTGACAGGTTCCAAAGAGACGCAAAGCTGATGAAGTTACCGTCCGCTGCGGTTCAATATCCGTCGGAATTAGCAAAACTGATTCAATTTAATGTCGTTACGTTTAACAGGATTAATATCGTTATGTCGTTACGTTATAACAGCGTTGAGGTCGACGGACGAGAAACGATTTAGTCGCTGAAACTAGTACTGCTTTTATCGCGTTAAGTAGTCCCAATTGTAGTCTTATAATTGCTAAATTAATTCAAAATTAATAATTGGCAGCGAGCGTCGCGCGCAGACTTTCGCCCGGGGATCAACAGTCCGATCGATCGAGATTTCTCTTCACCCAATTAGATCCCAATGGTCGTTCACCGATTTATCCACAAACGAGTGCTGCAAAACATAACACGATTAGCAAATTATTAACATTGCTGTTAAATAATATTTATCTGATTAATGTCCATTTCTATCTAACGCAGATTGACTTTAATCTCGGTTTAATTTACCTTTCATCTTTTTCTAATTTTAAGAGTTACATAAAGATAGAAAGTAAGTTAAACCGAGATTAAAGTTAATCTACATTGGTAGAAATGGACATGATATATAATTAATAATAAGCGAAACTGGACCAATATGAATCTTACAAATTATCAATTAGAGAAGATGCGATTTCCGATCGGGCTGAGGATCTTGGTAATAATATTTTACATTCCTGTGTGAATTTTGTAAACTTTTTTTCAACTCGGCAAACTGCGCGCCGATTATTTCTGTAAGGAATTTATTGCGAAAAATATCGCCAAGTCAGAGTTCGAGAATCTGGACCTTCATCTACAATCCCTACAACCCGAATGATTAATAATTAATTAAATCATAAAAAGAAATTATTTGACCGCTTCTAGCAGACTGACAGGCTGGACCCCATTCATTGTCACGTCCGTCATCCGCTTGTCTTATGTAATTTTGCGGACGTCGGTGTCGACGTCGGTGCCAAAGTGGCTAACGCCGCGAGTGCAGGTCCCCCCTTCTTCCCCTTCCAACCCCGCGTATCACGTCCGGTCTGTCACGACCCGGCTTTGTTATGTAATGTAACATTTACGTGGCTCGGAGCTTACCGCCGCTACCCTTGGTTCCGCCGATATAACGCGCGCGCGCTTACGGCGTTCCCCCTTGTCGGTCGAAGCTCCCGACGCCCCCCGTTCCCACGGTGCTCGTTTCCGGATTGTTAACGCTCCAGAGATGAAAAAAAAAAGAAACTCGACGGCAAATACGAATGACACGGTTCGCCACGTTTATCGGGTTAACGTTTGGGCGCACCAGCCTCTTTCTCGGAAAAGCGCGATGAAAGGGCGCGATTGATCCAACGAACTTTATTAACCGAATTTTTTCTTTACAAAACGAACGACGTAATTTTACAAAGGAATGAACCACGTTAAAGTCGATCTTTTAGCTGTATAAAGTGATTTTTGGATATGTCTAGGATTGTCTAAGAAAAAGCGGTTGAACTTGGTCTCGCGTGAATCGGAATAAGTAAAATGTATCGACAATCGCGCATGTGTCACAGACGATACATAAATATTGTAATTAATTTTCTAATTAATTTATTATTAAATTATATTATATTTATCCTTTTTATTCTTGCCGATCTTATCCAGACGTCTACGAAAGTTTACATAAAAGATAAGAGAACACTAAAGCTCTACATTTTATAAGTATAAACTACGCACCGTAAAATATTAATAAAAATGGAAAAAAAGTTCGTACAAATTATGAAAACCAGCTCGCATCGAGGGTCTATCACAATGAGGTCAAGGGCGTCGAGGGAGAAAAAAAATACAATTTTTTGAAACCTGGTCGATTGTAAGGTGCGACACATACCGTGTCGCCCAGCTCGTTATAGACGGTATAAAAATACACGTACGCTCGATAACGTATAGTCGTATACCGAGTCGTATTAGAATATGTGCGCTGCAGGTGTTAAAGATTGAACGCTGATACGGCCACGTGGAAACGCACAATGGTCATTAGCATACTTTTTATCAAATCTGAAATATATTTATCGATAAAAAATTATTATTTGTAACAAATATCAAGTGTTCTTTCATGGTTAGCCTTTTGCCTTTTTATCAAAAGCCTCACGTACTGTTGTGTAGTTACAATTAGTGTTATACGGCTTAATATGACATTTTAATTCCGTAAAGCACGGACCGTCGGTGTGTCATTCCGCTATTTCAGTATCTCCGACATTGCCCAACGAAAGTGATATTAAGGTAAACATCGGTGCAGATTGCTTGGTCAACCGCCAATAAGCTCGCTAACTCGCTGGCGAATGATATTTATATACTTCGCGTATTAGAACAAGTCAGGCTTTCTTCAAGTCCTCGAATTGTCTGGGGCTGCCAAAACGGGCTCCCGATTATTTCGCCGCTATGTAAATACTGTGCAGTAAAAACAGAGTTCAGTAACAGAGTCACTTTAGAGATGAATAATGAGACGTATTTCTCATCAAATTTTGAAATAATTCTTTTCTCTGTCGACATTTAATTGTATGCTACACATTGCTACACATTCGAGTAATTTTTAAAACGTCAAACATCTTTTAGCGTCAAACATCTTAATTCTCGAATCTAGGCTTCAAATGAGAACCCGGGAAAAAATTTTTCCTGTATAAATATATATAAAATATGTCCATATACCTATGTTTTCTTTTTCTCGAATTATACTAAAGCTTCACCTAAAATCAAGCGAAGAATATACGATTTGTTATTTATTCACTTCCCTTGTTTGCATTCGTCAAAGCTTACTTTTTAACCAACTGCAATTCAAAAGATTATTTTTAGTATTTTTCTTAAAGGAACAATTATTGAAATTTTTGACAAAAGATATCGCGACACATGTTAAATTCATCTATCAGCGAATATTATATATTC
>NW_020214034.1:0-9712 GCF_003070985.1 Temnothorax curvispinosus
ATTTTGAATGCAAGATTTTAATAATCAAACGTTTTTAATAATCAAACGTTTTTAATAATCAAACATTTTCAAACTGCAAGCGAGGGACAAGCAATATCATCTACAGCATGTAGTCTTAAAATACTACGATCTTTTCTAGCAGCACTAACCACTAGCGTATAATTTGTCCGCCGACATTACAAATTTCTTCTGCTGCAACACATAAAATGTTGAACAGTTTTCTCGAATGGTTGTAATAACGTCTGTATGTCCTTGCATTATTAATTCGTTAAGGTATTGCTCACATTCTCATTCTAAAATAATAATCTTATTAAAAAATGTTTATTCTTCTTTAAAGAAAATACTGTCTCAAATGTTCTTCTTTCAAGAAATTTTGACAGACTTGGAAGAAAGAGTTTATATATAGAGACAAAAAACTTATCTTAATTTTTAAAATATATTTTAAATTTCTTTAATGCATTTAATGCGCCTGTGAGTATAAAAATGCAATTTGTCTTTCTAAATATGATAAATATTATTTTTTAAAAGACGATAATAATCAACAGCAAGATGTTTGTGTGTGATAAAAAATTTACAACGTAAAAATCCATTACAAATATATATAATTATATGTAAAATATGTCTGTTTTATTAATAATATTCACGATGTTTGAAAAGATAAATTGAATTTTCATATTCACACGCGTGTGGCCGGGGCGAATTAAAAAAGAGGTGTAGCCTCGGAGGGTTAATGATGCAAGGGCATGCAGACGTTGTTACAATCGTTCAAGAAAACTGTTCAACATTTTATGTGTTGCTGCAGAAGAAATTCGTAATGTTGGCGGACAAATTATACGCTAGTGGCTATTGCTGCTAGAAAAGATTGTAGTATTTTAAGGATACATGCTGTAGATGATATTGCTTGTCCCTCGCTTGTAGTTTGAAAATGTTTGATTATTAAAAACATTTGATTATTAAAATCTTACATTCAAAATAACGCTTATAGCAGATAAACAAAAATTTTGTCTGTATTTGACATTACACTCGTGAAAATTAAGCGTGTAAAAAATCTGCAAAAGAAATGTAAACGTGCAAAGAAACTATTGTCAATAACATCACACATACACACACAGAAGAAAATGTAAATAATTGATTTCTTTATTATTACAATAATTTGAATATTGAAATTATTTTGTACCATATGCTTTCTCACACTTATATGTATGTGATTAATAATAAAACATGTTAATGACAAATAATAAATTACAAGAGCGTATTCTGGTTTGAAAGATCTTAAGGATGTTCTCCAGAAAATCGATTTTCTCTAGATTTTCTTGAAACTGTGAATATACATTAATTTATAGGTGTGCTTTATGTGTAGTATAAATTTTAGTACTTCTTGCGGTATTAAAAATCGAGCTTCTGAGCTACTGAGCTTCAAAGTTTTAACTTTTAACACGGAATTCCTATTCCGAGGTATTGTGAAACAGACATTTTAATAAATTGTGAAAAAAATTTTTTCTAAATGTTTTTGAAAGACTAGTATATGATGCTTTATAAAAATAGAAATTAATAATATGCGATAAGTTTCAATACCTTTGCGGTACTCGTTTTCGAGAAATACTTGTAACGTACGCGATTTGAAGTTAACTTCTTATTTTTTAGTTGTTATATGTAATATTTAGTAAATTAACTTTAGTAAAATAAATTTTTCTTTTTAAGCATGAATATAAGTTGAGTATGACTGGAGCCGGAGAAGGTCTTTAAAAATAGATATTTTTCAGGAATTTTTTATAGGGGAACGAAGAAAGCGAATAACGTTAAACTTTGCATGTTCTTTTAATCTTACTTTAAAAATCTATTTTTATTTTTTAAGTAAGAAAAATATTCTTTTTTGTTACTTGTATGTTATATCTTGATCACTAAAAGACGTAAGTATGAGAAACAAAGTAAATGATTCTAGCTGTTTTAGGTATCAGAAACGTAAAAACCAAAAATTTTCTTATTCAAAATAAGTGATATGGCTATTGTCTGAACTAGAATAAACATTTTCTTTTAATAAAATAGTAATAAAATTTTTAAAAAAGTTACATTTTTAATAAAAAAGCCGCTCAGAATGGAAATATTGATTTAGTTCTAGTTCAGACGATAGCCACATTTCTCCTGCAGAATAAGAAAATTTTAGCTTTTTGCGTTTCAGATACCTAAAACAGCTAGAATTATTTACATCGTCTGTCATTTATAGTGAACCAGGATATAACAAAAAAAAGAGCATTTTTGTTACTTAAAAAATAAAAATAAATTTTTTAAATAAAGTGAAGAAAACATGCAAAGTTTAACGTTATTCACTTTCTTCGTTTCCCTATAAAACATTCATGAAAAATATACATTTTAAAGATCTTTTAAATTAGAATATCTCCGTTAATAATTCTTTATATTCTCTTCCTGACGTGTGTGTGAAGCTATCGTTTCATTTTGCAGAAACTCACAAATTATTGAGAGTTCTGGCTTCCTTTTCAATAGTTCTAGAGTTTTTGATAGTTTAAACAAATAGTTCTGGCCATTAAAGCCATAAAAACGCGTCAGTACAAACTGAGACGCTATTATAGGTTCACGCAGCGTCTCACTTTGTCCTACACAAGTTCCACCACTGTATCTCATCAGATTTTGCAAGATCTATCTTAGTTCTATAACAGTTTTATAAAGAGTTCTGCCATATAAAAGCAAAAAAATTAATTATAAAGTACTTAAAAAAAATTACAATGCAACGAGTATACCGAGTTGAGACGCCAGTTGAAATCTCGGAGTTCCGGTTTATGTAAAATATTTTTCGAGTAGTTTTGAGCATATTGAAACATTTTCTAAAGAGTTCCGAGCGTTAGAATCTTTGTGTTATATTAAAAAAAATAAATATTAACTGAAAAATAATCATGACAGAAGAAGATGAGACGCTGTGCGAAATCTCGGAGTTTTGGCTTATATAAAATATTTTTCGTATAGTTCTGAGCATACTAAAGGCTGATCTACAATGTGCTCTTTGCTTTCTGTTTTTTGCTCTTAACCTCTTTGCGACTATCTCGTATTTCGCAATTCCGTCGCGTAACGTGATGTTTCTTGTCTTTTCTGAAATTTGTCAATTTTTATCTTAGGCGACAGAGAACAAAAAACATCGCGTTACGCAACGCAATTGCGAAATACGGGATAGTTGCAAACAGATTTAAGAGCAAAAAACAGGAAGCAAAGAGCACATTGTAGATCAGGCTTAAAGCATTTTCTAAAGAGTTCCCGCCACTAGCTACGTTGTATATATATGTTTATTAACTTTAGCAAACAATAGCTACGTTGTATAATTTTTAAATACATTAATACCGCTCGAAAATCAGGAATTTATCGAAAATAAGCTGAAACGCTGGCCGTATTTCGACAGTTCTGTGAGTTCTGTTATAATTCTCGTGTAGTTCTGAACGTGTTCTAACGTTGTCCCATTTTATTCTGGCAATAAGCATTATTTATTCATTTTTTAAATAATTTTTATCGCTCGAGAAAGACCCTATTCTCGATAAATTTCTGACTTTCGTGCGTTATTAATTTATTTAAAAATTATACAACATTGCCAACGTCCGGAACTCTTTAGAAATTGTTTTAGTATGTTTAGAACTGTACGAAAAATATTTTATATAAGCCAGAACTCCGAGATTTTCTACAGCGTCTCACTCATATACCCGTAAATGCGTCTTTCTTGGGAGATAAAAATTATTTAAAATATAAATAAATAATGCTTATCGTCAGAACTCTTTAAAAAACGTTAGAACACGTTCAGAACTATACGAGAATTATAATAGAACTGACTGTTACCCATGTGTATTGTTTATTTAAGAAAGTGTTTTTATTTTTATCCAATTATCCTTCTGTTGTTGCTCGTAATTTGGCCGCTTGAACATGCATTAAATAAAATAAATTTAATAAAAGTACGAGAAACATTATAAACTACCATTTTTTTTTCAATATAGTTAATAATATAATTATTGATATGCATTTAAATATTAAATTTAAAATTTATTATGCTAAAGTAAAGGTTTTTAATGTAAAACTTTTTTAGATAGAAAAGCATAGAACGGTGATTTCTATACATTACATTTACGAATTTTAGTTTTTATGTTTATAAATATTTATTTAATTAATTATATTTGCAATCTTTATATATTTATAAATTTCAAATTTATATACATATATATACAATATATATATATTTTTAATTTATTTAATTATAAATATAAAAGCTAAAATATGTAAATATACACGCAAATGTAACGTATAGCGGGTATAGCGTATCGTCGATTTGTCAACTCGAGACTCGGCGAGACACGAGACACAATACTCGAAATGCGTGGCATCGTGGTATAGCCGGCCCGTGCAAAGCGGCAACGTCACAGCTCAAGAGAGACAGCAGATCGTATGTCTGCCCTTCTCTCCCTGCTCGAAGCTTGCCGAGTGCCTAGCGTACACACGGACAGAGGAGGGGCTTGCGCGACCAGCATATCCCTTCCATCTGAGTAGTTCGGACACGAACCATAGCATGGATACGAACCCATGTATCGTTACCCGAGTCCTCTCTGATCGTTACCGAGCGTAACGCCGTAGTTGACGTCCACTTTCTCAGAGGGCAGATTAGGGGCGGTATTCATAGTCGATGTTTAAAAATAAGAATTTCTTAAGAATGGTCTTAAGATGGCGTTTCGATTCATAGAGAGGCAATAAGATCGTATTTTAGTAACTGCTTAAGAGTAAACTTCAGCAAGACTGTCTTATTACGGAATATCTTATTATGATTTATAAATGCATCTCATATGCCATAAGCACAATCTGAAGAACTCCTCAAATGAAACGATATTCATAGTCCTTTAAGACGGCCTTATCTGTTCACAAAAATGGCAAATAAGGCGTCTTATTCCAAGTCAGGTTCGTAGACCTCTTAAGACAATAGTTTTATCGAAAAACTTTCTTCTGACTAGTGTTCACTTTGAAAAAGAATAGTTTGCAAGAAGTATAAGGAAATCAAAGGTTTTTACGGCGCAGTTTTACACTATATTCTTGTGTTTAAATATACTGAAATACGTTTTGTTCTCTCTAGGTGTATCTAACCTTCAATTCGGAAGTCATATAGCAATATGGATAAATCTAAAAGTAAATCAAAACATTTTACATCAATTGAAAAAACACTATTTCTTGATATATTGAAAAGGTATAAGCATATAATAGAAGTGAAGAAAAGCGACTCTACTACGCTAAAAGATAAAGACGTAGCTTGGTTATAAATTTGTAACGAGTTCAATCTATCACATCTAAGCACGCAAGAGGTAAGAAAATTACATAATAACATTGATTTAATACTTATTAATATTTATTGATGTTTTTATAAAATAAATTTATTTATATTGTTTTTGTAACAATCAACAATTGTAGAGAAATGTCCAGCAATTAAAAAAGTTTTGGGCAAACTTGAAACAAAATCAAAGAGACGCTTTAACTAAAGAAAAGCAAGAACGGATGGCAACAGGCGGAGGGCCATCGATTAAATCGGTGGAAATTGACCCCGATATAGCATTAATAGCACCAAACTTGATGAAAACTGCGCCAGCAATTTACTTTTCTAATTTAAACGACGAAGAAGTCAAAAGTATACATCTTTTTACATTATATTAAAAATTTAATACCAAACACACTTTTAATTATTATATCTTAATATACATTTATAATATCTTGATATACACACGTTAATAACGTAACGAATCAATATAACGGTATGTAAAATATATTTTATACTTTTAGAACGAGAAACACTAATAATGGATTTTGTGGTCGAGGGTGATCTTGCAAATGTCGACCTTACATTAGAAGGCGATGAAGGCAATGTATATGACGACATGCTTGGTAACAACAACTGTTGTGAAATTTCGGACAGTAAGCTTGATCTTATCATCTTTAACCACGTACATAGGTATTAGACCATTAATTTGCCCAAAATTAATATTCTTATTTTTATAACAGAAGAAAACATTACACCTAACATACAAAAAAAAAATGCATGCAGAAAAAGCATCATTGCAGCCATCAGACAGCTCTTCGAGCTACATGACACCAAGCACTAAACATTTCTTAGGAACAGGTACACATTAATATTTAAATAATTTATAATAATGTTATTAATTAGTAATTTTATTTAATAATTTTATTATTATTACGTTTAAATTAATATTTAATGTAATTGATAACAATAACTCTCCAAAAACATATTTTATTATTTAATACTCTCTTTCTCCTTTTTATAGAATCAAAGAAGACACAGCAGAGTGGAGAGAAGTTATCATTAATAAAACGTGGAATAAAGCGTGCAATACCTTCCAATGATGACGAAAATGAAATTTCACTGAAAACACGAAGAATTCAAAAGCTTTTTGATCAGGAAGTGGAATTGAATACATTAAAAATAGAGCACGAAAAAAAATGTGTGCTTTAAAAGAGCAGCATTTGAAAGAAATGCAGAAGCACGAGTTACGTGCAGCTATAGCTACAGCAGAAATAGCCGAATTGCAGTTAACGATCACAAAAAAGTAAAAAACTTCCACACTCAAAATTTAATGTTACATGAAATATTAGATAGTAAGTTCATTTTTTGATGTATTAAGTATTACGATAAAGACTGAATTCTATTGCAATTATTAAGAGATAATAAGAAAGAGAGAAATAATATATTATATTGCGAGTATAAAGAAAAATTACTTACTTTGTAAACTTAAGTATCGAAGATTATTGAAAAAAGTACAAAAGGTTGTGTTTATTGAAATTAGTATTAAAAATTGTTCCTTTTAGTTTTTTATTTGTTTTAAGTAAACGGTTGTTTATTTTATATAAATATAAGTGTAATACATTTTACATACTTTATTATACTTTGCATATGTTTCTCGAACAAATTGATATTTGTATGTGCTACAATAAATTAAATAAATATAAACTCATACTTATATGTAACTTTCTTTTATATTTTATTAATTTAAGAGATGTTATTAATCCCAATTAGACTTATTCTGTCATATCTATACCAAATCAGTGAAAAATACATTCAACTGTTTGCCATTTAACAACCATTTCTGACAGAGGTCAGGTTTATCTCAATGGAATCATATATATACATATATTACAAAACATACGTATATAACCGGATGAATGATTTCTTTTATTCTGTAAATAATAAATATTATGTTACAATAATTTCAATAGTCCGCGTTTGTATTTAATAAAATATTTTATTTACGTTTACTTTTTTAATTAATAAAATAAACGTTGTATAAGTGCGTCTCTCATAATAAATCCATCTGCTGGTTGCCATTCTGGACGGTTCACATCATTCTCTTCATTATCATTATCATCAACGATTTCATTCTCTTCGTCATCTTGCGGTAATACATTATCGTAGGTAAGCGAAAGATTATGCAAAACTGCACATGCTATAATAATTGTTGTGCTGCATATCAGTTTTGTCGTTAGTCCTCGAGATAAGCAAGGAAATCGCCGTTTCCATACTCCAAATGTTCTTTCCACTATTTGTCTTGTTCGTCTATGAATATTATTGTAGGTTAGTTGTTCATCTGTTGTTGCATTTAGAACAGGAGTCAGAAGAAATGGCAGACAAGGATAGCCATTATCTCCAATCAATATGCCAGTTAATTCACGTCTCATATATCGCATATAAATTCTGGAATTTTGAAAGATACGACTGTCATGTTGGCTTCCTGGCCATTCTGGTATGATGTCCAGAAATTCCATTCGTGGTCCGACGATAGCCTAAATAATAATGTAAATATTATAAATATATATTTGTGTAATAAGGTTGCAAAAATAAATTCTATACATTCTCTATTGGATAAAATATTACGTACTTGTACGTTGAGAGAAAAGTATCCTTTGCGATTCCTGTATACTTCTTCAATATTTTCAAATCTGCATTGAGTCAAGCGAATATGAGTACAGTCGATAGCACCATCAACTCCAGGTAACCCAATAGCTCCATTTCCAAATCCCAAGTTCCGAAATAAAGTACGGTTTTCGTTAATTTGCTCCACAGAAGAAGGCATCTTTATAACACGGTGGATGTTTCCAGCAAGTAATACCGAAACACGAAAAATAATTCTTGAAAGAGTAGGCTGTGATATGCTTATTATATCCGTTAATACTAACTACAAGAAAATAAATAATTTTAAAATATACAATTATAACTAAAAGATATAAACCTATTTCTCTCTGCCTCTTTCAAATCTTATTACCTGAAAACTTGCAGTGGCGTAGAATCTTAGACACACAAGTAATTGCAACACAGGAGCAATAGGAAGACCTCGATTATTTATTTTAGCCAAACTTTCTTCTACTTTGGGTAAAAGACCATGTATGACAGCTTCTTTTGAAAATCGAAAGCGGCGTTTAAACTCTTTTCCATCATAAAACTGGAAAGGGTTTTGTCCATCTCGTATATAACGTTTCGGAGCACGCACAACAATTTCTTTTCTTTCATCTTCACTCTCGACGTCCAAAAAATCGGGAATATTATCCAAATCTCGCAAATCTATATCCTGCACGTTCATACTACAAAAAATTACATTTACAACACATATTTATAAAAAAAAATAATAATTTTACAAATATGTTTGTTCTATTTCGAAGTAAACATTAGTCAGAAAGTTCTTCGAAAAAGCTGTTGTAAAAGCAATATAAATGAATTTATTCTATAAAAATATCAATAAATATCAGTATTAATAAGTATTAAATCAATGTTATTATGTAATTTTCTTACCTCTTACGTGCTTAGATGTGATAGATTAAACTCGTTACAAATTTCTAAGCTACGTCTTTATCTTTTAGTAGTACAGTTGCTTTTCTTTACTTCTATTATATGCTTATACCTTTAACATATCAAGAAATAGTTTATTTTTTCAAATAATGTAAAATGTCTCGATTAATTTATATATTTTTTCATATATCTATATATAATTATAATACTGCTTGGTACTGTCATGTGACAATTTCGGTTTAAGGTTAGAAAACTTATTTCTGTCTAGATACGTTAATACAATGGTGTAAAACTGCGTCTTGAATCTAATGTTTTCATTGGAGGAACCAATGGAAATATCACGGAAATAGCCGACTACAGAATAAGCATGGTCTTAAGTACATCTTCACTAAGTTAATCTCAAATCAAACAAGACTCACTTCAGTGAAAACTTCTTCGCAAAGATTATCTTATTTCACGACTATGAAATCTATCAATCTTCAGACGGTCTGGTATTGCATAAGCAGACTTGATCAAGATCGTCTTAAGCGTTGACTTGAGATTGGACTATGAATACCGGCCTAGGACAGACGTCCCCCGAAGCCGGATGGCCGCTCTCAGGTTTCTCTCTGTCTATAATCTATTACAGCGCCGACGACGACGACGACGACGACGACGGCAACGTTGGGGAGGACGACGCGACGGTTCACGAGACGGTGTTCGCCTCGGAAATCCACCCGTGCCGATAGCGAGCATCAACGCGGACGTTGGATGCGCTCAACGCTCGAAGGAAGGTAAGTGGCCATGGAGGGAAGAGGCAGTCATATATAGATATGATTGCCTGGTATACTGGATACAAAGAAGAAAAATAAGAATTAAAGTAATTTAAATCGACCTGACTGGCAATATATA
>NW_020214035.1:0-6202 GCF_003070985.1 Temnothorax curvispinosus
GTAGTCCCGAAATAGTTCACGCATACACTTTCCACGCGAACCGTTCTCAAATCTTTCTCATTATCCGTGAAAAATTTCGACTGCAGCAAAGCATCGTACGCGTAAGTGACATCGCAGGAAGGAACAAATGCCAATGCGAATAACATTCGCAAATTACGAGCTACGCGGCTGCTCTCGCGGTACAATGGCGCAAGGTCGTGATCTTGTATACTACGCCAAAGTGTTTGACCGAAATGGAATAAACACTCTTTGATTTCACACTCGGGAAATTCTAGTAGTAGTCTAAACACAGTACAATCAGTTGACGGTTCCGAATAATAACATATACAAGCATCAAATAAAGTCGCACAGTTTAGTGTAACGGCTTTTAAAAATGCCATTTCAATTTGAAATACAGTAGTACTGGAATTGTAAATGGGGAGATTTTTTCCGGGGGAGATTTCTTCCGGGGGAGATTTTTTCCGGGGGAGATTTCTTCCGGGGGAGACTTTTTCCGGGGGAGATTTTTTCCGGGGAGATTTTGCCGGGAACTTATTTCCGGGGAGGATTTTTCCGGGGAGATTTCTTCCTAGAACCGTGTGTGTGTGTGTGTGTGTGTGTGTGTGTGTGTGTGTGTGTGTGTGACGGTGAATAATGCGGCTTATTACTAAGTATAGGATAAGTTAGGATAAGTTTAGATTTTTAAAAGCGATTAGAATTAAGTATAGAATAAGTATAGAATAAGTAATATCTACATTTGTAAAAAATCTCTCTCTCTCTCTCTCTAGCAGCGCCAAGTTTTTTGACAAGAAAAATTTATGTATTTTAATAAAATATTTTTATTTTTTGTATTGTTACCTCTGTAATTCTTTGCGATGCGATTAAATCTTTTAAAATACATATATAAACTTTGTATTTAAATACCTTGTATTCCCTTGTTGGGTTTAAATATTTTAATAAAATATTTGTATTTTGTACTGTTACCTCTGTGTAATTCTTCATGATTCAATTTTTTATTCTAATCGAAGAAAAGCAGTAGTAATATTATACCTCGAAAAAACCTAAGTAACAAGTGGTAGACGTAATCTTTGTATCTCGAAAAATATATGTTCTCCGTAATTGGCGCTATAATTTAAAAAGAGATATCATTTCTTTTTTGTAATTGTAATAATAGATCACTTGAAGCGCGACTCATTTTTTGATAAGGTAACGTAATTTTGTGATGTGTATCACTTGAGTAATAATTTTTTGGAAATAAAAATAATACTACTTAGGTTTTTTCGAGATTTTTGGAGATACAAAAATTACGTCCACCACTTGTTACTTAAGTTTTTTCGAGGTATAATACTACTACTTTGTTTTTTTTTTTTTTGAGGTGAAGATACTACTGTTTAGGTTTTTTCGAGATTTTTCAAGATACAAAGATTTCATCTACTACTTGTTACTTAGATTTTTTAAGGTATAATACTACCACTGTTTTTTTTTCGAGGTAACAACATATACACTACTATGCGTGTACTTGTCTTTTATGTACAGGATAAATTTCAATGTAATTAAAAGATTTATTTAATTAATAATTTTCACGTTTTAATTGTGACATTGCAACGGATGTCTAGGCGAGGTCCAGTCACAAGCATCGAGCCGCCATTGCCACTACCGGTGGCCATCCTGTCCAAGATAGCGCGGATGGAAGAAGGCGAGCCAACGGTGGTACTCCGGAGGCACGATCTCACGATGGAGGTCCAGCACACAAGGATGTGCATGAGGATCACGGCCGTCGGCGAGCAGGACCAAGATGGCGACGAGGAGGCTGAGGTCATCACCGGCGACATCATGCGAAAACCCTAAGGGCCATGCGCCGGGCGGAGAAAAATAATTCGTTACGTTTAAGCGCCATATTGCGCGGTAGATTCAGTGAAGCTCCTTAAGCGCCATATTGCGCGATTAAATTAGTCAAGTTCGTTAAACGCCATATTGCGCAGATTATTTTGTATAGCTATAAAGCGTCCTATTGCGCAGAAAGTTTTTGTTTGCGGTTAAACACCATATCGCGTATAGGTTAAAAGATGGCGTCAAACGCCATGACTGATTAAGCATAAGTTTATTTTGTATAGAAACAAATATGCATATTTTTTCCTAACGAACCTCCATTTATTTCCTGACCTCGTTAGCGGAAGTAGTTAAGAAACCGGGACAAGGAAACGATAGAGTAAGATTTTGATGTTACAAACGCACAGTAGGGACTCGAAGGAAGGGATTCCCAACAGTGGAAATCCACTTTCGGCAGGAGCACCAGCGCGAGTCTGGAGACACGATTCTATAGTCAATTCCGAGATTGCGCGCATAAGTTAGGAGTTAGGCGCGAAATTCGTAATGACTTGGCGCAAAAGACTCGGGAACACCCGGTACACGCGATAGAGGCAGCCCCGCGTCGATAACCAAATTGCTCCGCAAACAAGCGAACCGGAAGTCTTCCACGAGGACAAACGATCCTAACGAGCTCGGGAGTCCGAGACAAAGCGAACGGACCCACTCCCGTCAACGGCGGACCACTGCTCCACGAAATCAGTAACCAAGCGTTTTCCGCGAGGACAAAGGGTCTTAATGACTTCGGGAAACCGAGACGAGACAGACGTACCCACTCCCGTCAACGGCGGACCACCGCCCCGCGAAGTAGCTAATCGAGCGTCTTCCCCGAGAACAAGCGGGTCAAACAGCTTCGGAGAGTCGCGACAAAACAGACGGACCCATGCCCGTCAGCGGCGGACCGATGCCCCGCGAAGTCGGCGTCCGAGCGTCATCCACGGGGACAAGCAATCCCAAGCGGTCCGGGGGCCCGAGAAAATAGGAACGGACCTATTCCCGTCACAACCGGACGACTGCCCCAAGAAGTAGCGAACGGGGACACTTTCCCGGGAACAAACGTGATAAACGGACATACTAGGTCCGGAATAACACCACCGAGGGGTAGGCGTCGACGTCCGACCAACGCTCCGGTAGTTGGCGAACCGATTGCGTAATCGGGAAACCAAAACCGGAAATGGGTCCTTAGGGACCCAGAGAACGCTAATACAAAGTCCAAAGTGCGCTGCAAGGCCCAGGAGGCGATTTCAGTAACGCTTGGCGCGATCAAAGCGAAATTGAATATGTAAACGCAATGACATACGCCCGTCACAACCATGGTGCAAAATCGAAGAATTTCCCACGAGGAAAGTATAAACGCAAAGAAGGGTTACACGAGCGTATGACAGTGCGGGACGGCGAGCTAAGGGTTACGAATGTTAGCGTCGCCCAAGACAGCGTAGCTTGGGAGGCGGTAGACAGAAATCCGAGCGGCGGTAATCGACAGAAGTGGCGCACGAATAAATATGTACGCGATGTCGCGCGGGCCACCCGGTATGTGGAGTAATTTTCCGGCGGAAACATGTTTGCGCCGAAGCCCGTGCGAACACGCGAGTGAGCACAAAGGGCGCACAATGGGAGCACGCGATCCCAGATGGCGAACGCGTGATGCTACGCGCGAGCGACCGAAAGGAAGGGCGAGCGCTCGTGGAGTCTCTCGCCAGCAACGGTAGCGTGCGGACGCGTATATCTACCGCTCGTGCTGCGAACTTACGAGAAATCTTGCGTACGGAGCGAATCCGCTATATCACACAATTACGTTATAACGCGAACGTAGAATCAACTCGCATAGTGCGGTTACGCGTGCGGAAGAATTATTGTAACAGAGATAAAGAAAAATATATTAATATTTTGCCCGAACGTCTCGAGTGAATTTTCTATCCGACACGGCCAGATCCCGATCCCGAAATACCTACCTCTATTACCTCTCGACGTTACGACGATAATCCCGCGGCGGTCCAGCGAAGGTCCCGAAGCAGTCCAGCGGTGCACAGCGGCAGTCCCACGACGGTTCAGCGGCAGTCCAGCGGCGATTAGTCCAGCGTTCCTGAAACAGAAGGGGAAAAGGCAAGGACATCGAAAGGGTCAGTGGCATGTTTTTCATATCTTTCTTGGTGGGCTTAGATAAAACCGAGTAGCGACCGTGATAAAATTCAATTAAAATCAAATTCCGAATGAGTCGTGGCATGGCCGACCCTTCGTCCGTCACAACATAATCAAGAGACACGATAATGTCTCGCGTTTAGTGCGAAAAGGGACACGCGAAGACGTGAGTAAGACGCGAGCCGAGTACAATAGGATTTTACGATTCTCGTAGCTGGCGACGCGCGACGCTAGCTCGAGCAAGAAAGAGACGGCAGATGTATGTCTGCGCTCTTCGGCTGCTTGAAGCTGGCCAAACGCCGAGCGCACAGCCGCCGCACACGTACACGACTGCTCGCTTGTGTGCGCTGTGCTGCTGCTTGCTGTAAGCGGCTTGAATCTAACATCTCTGCCTGTCGATTATCACACACACACACACACGCACGCACACACAATCATTTAGAATTGGCCTATCTTACCTATGCAGATTTGCTGTCTTCTTCTCTCTCGAGCTATGGCTATTGGCTGTGATTTCGGATCTTGTGAATGCCGAGTTGGCGAGGCGATCAGGCGACGCGTGACATTAATTATTATTTATTGATGTATTTTCCTACATATTAATAAATCTAAAAAATTATTCAATAAAAAATTATTATATACATTTTTTTATATGTTAATATAAAATTAATTTTTAAATTAAAATATAAAAATCCACTCTTGGCCAATATGTACGCTTTTTTATTTAAAAAAAATCTATTTAACAATCTCTATTTAAAGAATTAATTTTAGCACAATGATATTAAATACTAAAAAAAATTATAGTTTATACTTTTCTTCTTTCTGTCATTGAATTTGAAAAGACGTAAGCGAAGCTTTTCAGAAGCTTGGCTTACTGATGATCGTTACAAATATTGGGTACGCAAAGTACCATCCGATAATACGCTTTATTACTGCAGTATATGCAATAAAAATGTTTTCTGCAATGCAATACATATTTTAAGACATCCGAATTCTGCGTCTCACAAAAAAATATTGCAAAAAATTTACCATCAAGTAATGATAATAATTTGTCAATACAAAAATTTTGTAAATTATGGTTACTAGGGTGTCATTTTAGAACAACTTTTTTTTTTATTTTACGAATAACATATATACTTACAGGAAGGTAAAATAAGATACCTGTTAAAATTTTAGCCTTTAATATTAATATTAACAGGTCGCTCTACGCGATTTTTTATTTTTTATTTAGTAAGATAGAAAAAATTGTATAACTATCTAACAAACAGCATTGCGCCACATAGATTTTCTGTAGTAAATTTACCGCTCTACAAAAAAGATCTCTTATCATTTTTTCATAATATTAACCGTTCAAAAGATATTCAAAGTTAAAGTTTAATAAATTTTATAAAAATTGTTTTTGCTCCTTATGAATGTATCATATCGACTATTAAAAATTATGAAATAATCAATACATATTTTTGTAAAAAATTTAACTATCTACAAAAAAAGTCTTATGTTTTTTTCATAAATATAACCATTTAGACGATATTAAGGTTTAAAGTTCAAAGTATAAACCTTAACATCGTCTAAATGGTTATATTTATGACAAAAATATAAGAGACCTTTTTTGTAGATCGTTAAATTTTCTACAAAAATATGTATTGATTATTTCATAATTTTTGATAATCGATATGATACAACATTCATAAGAAGCAAAACAATTTTTATAAAATTTATCAAACTTTAACTTTGAATATCTTTTGAACGGTTAAATTTATGAAAAAATGATGAGAGATCTTTTTTGTAGAGCGGTAAATTTACTACAGAAAATCTATGTGGCGCAATGCTGTATTACTGTTTGTTAGATAGTTATAAAATTTTTTCTATCTTATTAAATGAAAAATAAAAAATCGCGATGAGCGACCTGTTAATATTAATATTAAGAGCTAAAATTTTAACAGGTATCTTATTTTACCTTCCTGCAAGTATATATGCTACTCGTAAAATAAAAAAAAAGTTGCTCCAAAATGACACATTCTAATGGTTACATATTAAACAATGTAATATAACATAATAAATATAAATAACAATATAATAAATGTTGGTTACGCGGAGTGCCACATGATCTAAGTTTATTTTATTGTTTAATTTGCGATAAATTTATTGCTTGTAGCTCAAAAATCAATTATCACGCGGAATCGAAAACACATATTGACAAATGTAAGAGTAGTTGTAGTGA
>NW_020214036.1:0-2519 GCF_003070985.1 Temnothorax curvispinosus
GCGTGGAAAGCGTATGCGTGAACTGTTTCGACATATATATTAGTCATTTATGCCTTTCAATACTCAAAATAGCTGCTATATTTTCCAAACTTTTTTTGTTAATAACTTTTTAATAAGAAGCGACCCCCAACTAAAACCTTCTGAAGGTCACTCAGGAGGGTGACCTTGACAACATATGTCAAGGTCAAGGTTATCGGAGACCAGGCCCTAATTGTAAACATTTACCTTTATTTGTTATAAGGTGTAAGATAATACTATTCTCCATTAATCACACCGTATGACTAAATATATTTGTGTAAGGGAAAATTAGTTACTAATTATTATCCTTCTCCTCACCTCCCTTATTAAACTCTTAACGTTATGTAAAAAATTATTACATTTATATCATTCGATTACACACACACTTCTAAATTTAATTATTTTTTACATGCTCGTTCGTTCTCGGAATAATTACATAATTATTATATATGTTAAAAAAAAGTAAAAAAATAAAAAGAAGCACCGGGAAACGAACCCGGGCCAGCGTATTAGCAGTCAGACGTCCTGCCGCGCTGCTACAAGTTATTTCGAGACTGAGTGTTACCGCACGGGTATATAACGCTGACATCTTATTTTTCCCTTTTGTCTCTCTCTCTCTCTCTCTCTCTCTCTCTTTCTCTCTCTCTGTTTCTGTAAATTGTAAGATTTCGTAGGAAAAAAAATAAGATACACATTATATAGTAAATATATTTCTTTATTGTGAATAATGAAAATAAAAAACAGGGCAAAAAAAAACAAAGATTTTAAGCCCTTAACCATTTTAATCGGTTCAATAGAATTTTGGCCCTGTCCCGGTTGACATGGAACGTCTCATATATAAATATTTTTTAATACTTTTATTTCTTACTTTAAAAAATAAAAAAGTTTGTACAATTTAATAAAACTTTGCTCTCTTCATATAATTTATTTCGAATAAATTATCATAAAATCCCGACTATTACAAGTCATGAACAACAAATAAAGAATATATATTATTTTATCTATAGATAATCGAATTTGCAATGCTTCTCTATAATAAACTGGTAGTATGAATTAATGTATTGTTCACGGTGTAGAACAGCTTTATGTTTCTATGACGATTTAATGGAAATAAATGTACCATTTAAAATATATAAACGTTTAGAAAATTATTTTTTATTAGTTATTTATCTCAACTTTTATTATATGATTTTAATCGCTCAACGAAATGTTAATAGAAATAATATGTAAATTGTTTTTACATCGAGATATAAAAATTAGACGATTTCGCTTTTTCTATGAAATCGTGTGTAACGATGCACCCCGTGCGCTAAGCATCGTTCCCGGCAAACGACCGCCGGATGCCGCCCGACCGACGACCAGTCGGGCGAAGACCAGGGCGCGGTGCGCCCACATTTTTAAACGAATTCAAAACGCACCGTGTGCGCGGGCCAAGCGCGGCACCGGTGCCTCCCGACGAGCGACGACGGGAGCCGAGCCGCCCCGAGGACGAGCGCGGCGCCGCGCCGCCCCACCGCAGCGCGACGATCGGCGCTCCTAGCAAACCCGCCGCGCCGGGCGGGTATATAAACCGCCGCGCGCCGTTTCGACGAGAAAAGGACACTTCGTCTAAAGATCCGCTTCCAAGACGAAACCTAGTCCCGACTCCTAGGGAACACGCCAACGAGGTCCGGTGCTCCGAGCCTCGACTGAGAGCTCTCAGGTGTTCCCGCACTCCCTCCGAACTCACCCCGAAGGCACGGTTACGCGGGGTCGAGCGCGCTCGGCCTCGCAACGAGGACTCTCGCTGCCGCCGCCCCGGGGCTCCGGAAATCTTCCACCTTACGATTACGCGTCCCGCACGCATATTACCGCGGCACCCGCCTATGTACTGTAATACGCCCGTTATTATAGACCGCGTCCGTTATATGAATACCGCGTCCGCTATTAAATACCGCGCCGTTATCGAGTGCACATGCACCGCCTGTAATATACCGCGTCCGCTTATGTACTGTAATACGTCCATGTAATATACCGAGCCCGTCGAGTAACGATACCGCGTCCGGTATTAAATACCGCGCCGTTATCAAGTGCACATGCACTGCCTGTAATATACCGCGTCCGCTTATGTACTGTAATACGTCTATGTAATATACCGAGCCCGTCGAGTAACGATACCGCGTTCGTTATCAAGTGCACCCGCACTACTTCTCCGTTGTATATACCGCGTTCTGTCCGTCCCTGCGCTATACCTAATACTACCGAGTCCGTCGAATAGCGTGCTACCGCGTCCGTTACCGAGTGCACCCGCACTGCCCCTTCGTTGTATATATCGCGTTCCACCCGTCCCTGCGCTATATAGAATACCACGTATATGTAATAAGCTGAATAAACTACTGCATGTACCACTAATCTGATTATTGTCTCTGGGCCTTTCATCGGACTCCTGATCCCGCACACCAGTCCGCGTTCGATAAAGTCAGGCCGTTACACGTGTAATATTAAAAAAACTAGATTTGTGT
>NW_020214037.1:0-9250 GCF_003070985.1 Temnothorax curvispinosus
GAGAAGGGGAGAGAGAGAGAGAGAGAGAGAGAGAGAGAGAGAGAGAGTAATGAGTTCTTATATCTTTAGTTCCCCTTTAAAATGTAAGTAAAATTAATATAGACGAAAAATAAGAAAAACATTTATTGTTTTATTTCTTTAAAATAAATTTATGTTTGAAAAAATCAAACAAGCACAGTAACAACTGTGCCGCAAACACGTAGAACTACGTCTACTGCACAGTATGGGCACAGCAACAACCGTGCCGCAAGCAACATGTAGAACTATTGTACATCAACTGTCACTGATGATGATTGACGTGATCAAGGAAGGCCAAGGCCCACACCGGGCTGTAGCGCCGAGTTCATCATCAGTAACAGTTGATGTAGTTCTACGTTGTTGCTTAAAAAATAAACAAAAAAAAGAAACAAAAAACAAAAAAACAAACAAAAACAAACAAAAAAACAGACAAAAACAAAAAGCAACAACGTAGAACTACGTCAACTGTCACTGATGATGAACTCGGCGCTACAGCCCGGTGTGAGCCTTGGCCTTCCATGATAACGTCAATCATCATCAGTGACAGTTGATGTACAATAGTTCTACGTGTTGCTTGCGGCACGGTTGTTGCTGTGCCCATACTGTGCAGTAGACGTAGTTCTACGTGTTTGCGGCACAGTTGTTTTTGTTACCAATCTTTTTGAAAACCGGTTTTTTTAATTCTTCCAATTTTTAGGGAAATAATTGATTAAATCTCAAAAAATTATACATGAAGGAGTATAATCCTTTTCTAAAAAGGAGATGTGAAGTTTATTGTTGCCGCTTTTCCGCGATGCCGATTGGTTTTCTTGCTGCGCTTACTTCATTTGCAGCTGTCATTGTATATTTTGACAGTTGTGTATAATAGGGTTAATAGTGAAATGTTAAAGATAAATAGCGCGCGCGTAGCGCGCGTCTGTAGTGTCTAGTTTTTTATAAAATTAAGTTGATTACACCATTTATAACTCAAAAACGGCTGGACAGATTTTGAAAGTATTGTATATAAAGTAGGGGTAGAATTTCTCAAAGAATGATATAGGTTGTATAGTTTTTCGTTACCACGTAAAAAAAAATTAATCTAGAAAGATATTCAGGGAGGGGGAGGGAGGGAGAAAGAGGGGAGAGGGAGGGAGAGAGAGAGATTATTTGCGTGTCTTAATACACATGTTCTCCGGGGCGAAGCCCGGCGGGGCATGCTAGTAATCTATATATATAAAGGAAGATGTCCTGAATGACTGACTTATTCACTGACTCATTCACTCACTCATCAACGCCCAGCCCAAACCCCTGAACCGAATTTCTACCAGAAGTATATGAAATAGGGGTAGAATTTTCCGGGGAGTGCCACAATGTGTATAGTTTTTTGTTACCGATTTCCTGGAAACTGGTTTTTTTAATTTTTTTAATTTTTCGGAAAATAATTGGCCAAATCTCAAAGAATTATAGATCAAATAGAGGCATAATTTTTCGGGGAATGCTATAAAATGTATAATTTTTTGTTACCGATCTTTTTGGAAGCCGGTACGAAAATTTTTTCAATTTTTCGGGAATTTATTGACCGAATCTTAAAGAAGTAGTGGTAGAATTTTACGGGGAATGCCATGATGTGTACAGTTTTTGTTACCGATCCTTTTGGAAATCGGTTTTTTTAATTTTTCCAATTTTTAGGGAAATAATTGATTGAATCTTAAAAAATTATACATGAAGAAGGAGTATAATTTCCCGGGGAGTGCTATAAAGTGTACTATTTTTTGTTACCGATCTTTTTGGAAACCGGTTCAGAATGACCGAATCTAAAAAAATTGTACATAAAATACTGGTTGAATTTCCCGGGGAGTGCTATAAAGTATATAATTTTTCGTTAACGATTTTTTAAAAACCGGTTTTTTTAATTTTTCCAATTTTTTGGAAAATAATTAATTAAATCTCAAAGAATTATACATGAAGTAGGGGTAGAATTTTCCGGGAAGTGCTATAAAATGTACTATTTTTTGTTACCGATCTTTTTGAAAATCGGTTCCGAATGACCAAATCTCAAAGAATTGTACATAAAGTAGGAGTTGAATTTCTCGGGGAGTGCTAAAGTATATAATTTTTCGTTACCGATCTTTTTGGAAAAAGCAATCTTATATATAAAACAAGAGAGAGAGATTATTTGCGTGTCTTAATATACATGTTCTCCGGGGCGAAGTCCGGCGGGGCATGCTAGTATCTATATAAAGGAAGATGTCCTGACTGACTGACACACTCATCAACGCCCAGCCCAAACCCCTGAACCGAATTTTTACCAAAAATATATGAAATAGGGGTAGAATTTTCCGGGGAGTGCCACTATGTGTATAGTTTTTTGTTACCGATTTTCTGGAAACCGGTTTTTCTAATTTTTCTAATTTTTAGGGAAATAATTGACCGAATCTCAAAAAATTTTAGATTAATCGTGTAGAATTTTCCGGGGAGTGTTATAAAGTGTATAATTTTTTGTTACCGATCTTTTTGGAAGCTTTAATTTTTCCAATTTTTTGGGAAATAATTGATTAAATCTCAAAGAATTATATATGAAGTAGGGGTAGAATTTCCCGGGGAGTGCTATAAAGTGTACTATTTTTGGTTACCGATCTTTTTGGAAACCGGTTCCGAATGACCGAATTTCAAAAAATTGTACATAATGTAGGAGTAGAATTTCCAGGGAAGTGCTATAAAGTGTACTATTGTTCGTTACCGGTCTTTTTGGATTTTTTCGGAAATAATTGACCGAATCTTAAAGAATTGTATATAAAGTAGAGGTAGAATTTTCCGGAGAGTGCTATAAAGTGTTTAGTTTTTGTTACTAATCTTTTTGGGAACCGGTATCTTTTTGGAAATCGGTTACGAAATTTTTCCAATTTTTTAGGAAATAATTGAGTGAATCTCAAAAAATTGTATGCGACGGAATTGAATAAAAAGTAATATTTTTCAATTTAGCATTTTAGAGAAAAAGATTGATTGATTGATTTTGTTTAAGCCATAGTGAAGATTTTAGGCTATAAGTAAATTAACAAATATATAATACGTATAAATATATATAATACGTAAACTAAATACAAACAAAAATATGGAGAATAATGTAGCAGCTGTCGACATGCCAAATAAACATACAAAAATATGAATATAAATTTAAAAGAAAATAAAAATAAAATAAAATAAATAAGAAAATGAGGTAAGCAGGTGACACACCCCTGGCGGAGGACGCGGCATAAGCAGATTGAAAATAGAGAGAAAAGATACCAAATGCAGCCCATATCCCCGCAAAGGATGCAACACGGCAAACCGGATCACAAGCGATAACAATAATAAACGGCGGTGATACACCTCCAGCGACGAACGAAGCAGATGTGTAGAAAGGAAAAAAATAAGATAAACAAGATTAAAGCATTCAACTCGTCCTCTGCGGGGGATGCCACAAAGACACCGAGGATATAACCAATTCATAAGTTCGCGCACAACGCAAAAGAGCTTAAGACTAGTGTAACTAGTTAAAGACTATAAGACTATAAGACTATAAGACTATAAAGCAACTGTAAACGCAAAAATTTAGCATTAGAACTTAAGACTAGTTAACTATTACAGACGACAACTATGTATGTAGAGTGATATGACTAGTTTAACTATAATGTCAAAAACTATGTATGTGCACTATGTGCACTATGTATGTGCTCTATGTATGTGCAGTGACATGACACTCCCTAAACCAAACTATGCATGAACAGTACTCTGAACAGACAGCTCAAGGGAGAAGAGATGGTTGTGGAGCTTGCCCTTGAATTCTGCGACGGACAATGAAGACACTACATCAATAGGGAGCGAGTTCCACAAATAAACACCCGCGAGATGGAAGGACCTGTAATAAGACTCTGTTCTATGGTTAGGAAAGTGAAAAGTGTGCGGTTGTGCTAACCGTGACGGCTGCCTAATAGAGGGATCAGGTTTGGTAAAAATTTCGGAGAGATAACTAGGAGAATTATTATGGAATATTTTAAACATCTCAATACCAAGAAAGTATAGGCGTCTACTTTTCACAGACAGCCACCCAAGTCAATGTTGGTATGGTGTGATATGTTCGTCGCGTCTTAGATTATAAATAAACCTAATTGTACAATTGATAAGACGTTGCAGTTTGGTGTTGAGGACATCAAAGACATCGTTGAAAACGAGACAACAGTAGTCCAACAGAGGCCAAATTAAAGCTGTCACAGGTTTAACCCTTAGTTGATGCGATAAGGAGTTTTTATGAAACTTTAGCTTGTACAGCACAAAGTGTACTCTTCTGGATATATGAGAGACATGGCCATCCCATAAAAGGTCGGAGCTCATGATAACCCCTAGATTCCTTGCCTCGGGAACAAATGGAATAGAGGTTCCGTTTATAGAAATGGGGGTTAGGCTACTGAGATCAATCTGCTGAACGTTGCGCCTGCTTCCCAGTATTAGAACCTTTGATTTTTTTAAGTTGAGAGTCAACCCATTAGCAGCCGCAAATTCCGCGATGACACCCACATCGTGTGCTACAAGGCGCAGACCGACGTTCAAATCACGTAGGAGACACCTGCGATAGATCTGCGTATCGTCGGCAAAAATCATATATTCAGTAAATCGAAGAAATGCCCCTATGTCGTTAATAAAAAGAGAAAATAAAAGCGGCCCCAAGACAGATCCCTGCGGAACTCCTCAGGTAACGGATAACCATTCAGAGAACATACCTTCGAGATCGACAACAGCCTGAGTGCGACCCGTGAGATACGAAAAAATCAGTAGAAGGGCCAAATCAGAAATGCCTAAATTTTTTCTCTCCTGAGTTTTCTCAATAATAATGAATGTGAGACAGTATCGAAAGCTTTGCTGAAATCGAAGAGGACCAGAACGATAACCTCACCCAGATCAACCGCTTTCCTAATATCATGAGATATTCGAAGTAGAGCAGTCTGGGTCGAGTAGCCCCTACGATAACCGGACTGTCGATCGTCCAGAATGTGATTGGAAGTTAGAAAGTCCACGATTTGACGGTGAATAATCCTTTCAAATACCTTAGAAAGCTCACACAAATTGGTGATAGGTCTCGTGTCGGAAAGAGAGAGCGCACAATAGCGCGCTTCCAGAGCGATGGAAAATAGCCAAGATTGATGCAGCAATTGAAAAATGATACTATGAAATTTCCTATATGAGGCAAGGCCAAGGCAATGGTGGATAGAGGCAATTGATCATAACCAGAGGTAAAGGAAGTAGAAGAAGACGAATCAATTACTGAGCGCAGACTATTAAACGTTATTTGGGAAAACGTGAATAGCGGCTCTTCAGGCACAATGGATAGCATAATATCAGAAAACTGAGATTGGGAGCAAAGGGGATAGCAATTCGAGATGGAGGCGTAGTGAGTATTCAGTTCATCGCGCGAAAAAAAGTTGAGTGGTGAGGAAAGAGGCGATTGTATGAGGCCAAGATTGGAAAGCTCGCGCCATATCTTAGACGGATCTGAAACAGATCCCAATCTCTCCATAAAGAACCGCTCCCTTGCTTTCCTTAAATCGATCGTGGGATTGTTTCTATATAACCTATAGATTTGAAAATTAAGAGAGAGAGAGAGAAAGACAGAGAGAGAGAGAGAGAGAGAGAGAGAGAGAGAGAGAGAGAGAGAGACTATTTGCGTGTTTTATTACACTATGTCTTCCGGGACGAAGCCCGGGTAACCAGCTAGTAGATTATATATGATTATATATAATCATACAGACGATTAAAATATATTTAAATATATATAAATGTTTGATGTACAATTTGACATAATTATATATGAGTTTATATAATTTATATATAAATATATATATGTATAAGAAGCATTTATCCATGTAGATTATATATGATTATATATAATCATATATAAACTTAAATTCGGATTATCCGATAGATGGCATGCGTTAGGATTTATTTCTCGTATTTAAAATTTGACAAACAGTGGTTTAAGAACGTTGTGACACGGCAGTATCTCACGTCAAGCAGTGCCAAGTTATATGTAAATCATTTCACTTTTGATTCTAGCTTTTGAAAAAATATACACTTAATTTATCAATGCTTTATTCCTTAATCGAAGTTAACAGAATTCTTTTTTCTATTTATTGACTATATAAAAAAATACGTTTATTGACTCCCCTCAGGGTTGCAAGGCGTTTTGGGAGACGGCTGGTCTAGTGGGTAGAGCGCCAGATTCGTAATCCGGAGCAGGTTGCAATAGCCGAGTTCGAATCCCGCTAGGCCAATTAGAATTTTCTCAAGAATTTTTTTTGCTGTAACACGCTGCCCCGCCACCTAGATATCCCTAGATGGAAACTGGGCTCCGTCTTTCAGAAGAGACGTTAAACCGTTGGTCCAAAGGGTTAAAATGAGAAGAGAAGGGTAGCATTGTGGAGGTTTGAGTAACGTTCCTAAGAAAAAACGCCTTGCAAACCCTGCGGGGATAACCAATAAAGATAGTTTAGGTTTATATAATCATATATAAACTTTAAATTCGGATTATCTAATAGCATTCGATAGAATTCGTTGTTCGTATTTAAAATTTGACAAACAGTGGTATAAAAACGGTATCAAGAGACACGGCACTGTCTCACGTCAAGCAGTGCCAAGTTATTATATATGGAATAAATCATTTCACTTTTAATTCTACAGCTTTTGAAAAAATATACATCTTAATTTATAAATGTTTTATTATCAAAGTTAACAGTTCTTTTTCAATATATATTGACTATATATGGTCATATATGATTATATCGGGTGTCTTAGACCCCCCGTATCACCCGATTTATTCGTAAACGCAACATTTTAGAGAAAAATGTTCCAGACCAAAGTTGTATGGTTTCAAGGGGTACATAAGACGGTGTCATTAGTTTCACCTTAAATAGTTGCTTGAAGGTCACGTAAAGGTCACCTTCAATTTTTTAAATAGAACCACATACTTTTTATTAAATATTCTTGTAGCTTATCTCAAGGGCTTTCCAAAACACTATAAAAAAGTATTTTTTCATTAAAAACTTTTGGAATTATAAGGCTTGAAAGTTCTAGTATTTTGACATAAAATATAAAATATCTTGTAAAATAGCAAGTTTTTGGTAATGTTACCTTAATACTTTTATGCACAGAATAATGAGACGAATCAATTGGTATAAAAAAAAGCATAGTTTCTTTAAGAAAAAATATGTGATTTGCAACACGCATCTGCATACTTTTTCTTAAAAGCAACTATGTCTTTTTTTCATATTAATTGATTCGTCTCATTATTCTGTGCATAAAAGTATTAAGGTAACATTACCGAAAACTTAATGTTTTACAAGATATTTTGTATTTTATGTCAAAATACTAGAACTTTCAAACCTTATAATTCCAAAAGTTCTTAAGGGAATCCTGCAATGACTGGCGAACTTTCTCGATGTCGATAATGTCAACCTTTCTAATTTTGTTTTCCCTATATCTGTCTTGTCTAACGAAATGACATCTGTCCTTTTTTCGATTGCTCGCCATCTCTCGCAAGATCCGGCAACTACTGTTGCTGCTCTTCTTGTCATTCTACATCCGTATTTGCATTACTAAAATAATTTTTCGGTGGATCTTTTTTTGTACGCATTGAATCTTACTTCTACTTGCACGATATTATTCCTACATGTTTTCCCAAGGGCAGATGATAAACATTATGTATGTATAAACTGCAGAATTTTTGTTTTAAGTAAATATTGTCGTCAGGTGACAGCTGTATGTGCCCAAATAAGTAACATTTTTAATTTTTTAGTGTTTTTGATATAAAATCGCGTTTTCTACCCTAGATTTTTGTGCGTACTTTAATTCTAGACCAAAAACTTGCAATTCTGTAAAGCCAATTAAAAGATCTATCAAAAAACGATAATGTCGGTAAATCATACGGCTGCAGGATCCCCTTAATGGAAAAATATGCATGCACGTGCACACACACGCAGACGCACGCACGCACGCACGCACGCACACACACATACACACACACACACACACACACACACACACCTGACATATCAGATTTGTTTTCAGTGACCCCAAAACCTACTATCATGTGCACAAGTTACGTGTCTTCCAAGTTTAATCAGCACTTCGATATTAATGAATTTTTATCTCGAAAAGGATGCGTTATATCGAAAAATTGCAAGAGGACATTTATACTTCAAATTTGACGCAGAATATGACCATATTTTTTTCAATTACAAATTTTAAGTTATAACTTTTTATTATGTGACTCTCTGCATTCTAGGCGCCATACTAAGGCCGCCATTTTAAATTTTTTTAAATGCGCTCTCGGTATTCGAAAGCTTATATGTTTACATAAATTTTGCACCCTAAAAAAAATTTTTAAACCCACTCAAATTTTGGCCACGGCGCTGTTCCGGTTGACATGGAATGTCCCATTTACATATATATAATCTCATTATATATGTTAATATATAATTTATATATGACTATATATAATTATATATGATCATATAGAGACAAAATTCATATATAATTGCATTATATATAATCATATATATTTATATGTATATAGTTATATGTAATCCTTTTTTCCCGGGTGGCTACATGTAACTGCATATACAGGGTGTCCGAAAAATCGCCTACTCCACTTCGGGAGGTAATTCAGGACCCAAAAACAAGCAAAAAAGTTCATACAAACATAGGTCAGGAAATGAGCCGTTTTCAAGTTATAGCCACTTTTATGTTCAAAAATCGTAATTTAGAATCCGCTTGGCATCCCTCTTTCTTAATTATTTCTTAAATTAAAATTTCTTATTTTTAAATATTTTTAATTTTTTTAATTTTAATTTTTTTATTTTTTTTTCAATTTTTCAATATTTGTAAATACGATTACATTATTTAAAAAAAAAATCAGTTGTTTTCACGGCTATTCAAAATCAGTTGTTTTCACGGCTACTTGAAATCAGTTGTTTTCACGCCTATTCAAAATCAGTAAGTAAATCACGGCTTTTCAATAAGTTTCAAATTATTATTTAACAACACCTTACTTTTAGGTTGTATCTAATCTTTCCGTATTCATATCAATGGATCGTTTAAGTTTTAATGAATTAGCTGATATGCATCTTATGTATGGTCTTGCTCAAAGTAATGCTGCCGAGGCAAGAAGATTATACACATCCAGTCTTTTCCAAATCGAGATGTACCGGGAATAGCGTCTTTT
>NW_020214038.1:0-2929 GCF_003070985.1 Temnothorax curvispinosus
TAGACGCCTCAGGGGCGAGAGGGCCAATCAGACGCTGGGTAGGTATGGGGTATCCAATCAAAACGCTCCATTTGAATCCGTCATTTTTGTCTCGTAGTTTTCCACCACGTGCAGTCCCAAAAAATCACTAGACACTAGACGCCTCAGGGGAGGGAGGGAGGGCCAATCAGACGCTGGGTAGGTATGGGGTATCCAATCAGAACGCTGGCTAGGTATGGGGTATCCAATCAGAACGTTGGCTAGGTATGGGGTATCCAATCAAATCGCTCCATTTCACCCCCACCCCCCACACGGCAGCCAATCAGAGAGCTCCGAGGTCACGTGGGCAGACCGTCTGGCCACGCCCCTGGCGCCGGAGGGGTCGGTGGAGGGGGTTTGTTTTGACGCCCCATACCTACCCACTTACTACTACCAGTATATACGTTTATACATTCTTTAAGCTTATATAGAAAGGAAATATTATTTACAATCGTTGAATTGCTTTTCACAGAAAACAAATATCAATGGAATGTAATGTTTCAGGTGTTGCAAGATGCACGACTGGTGCTACGACGCTACAGAATGCCTCATGTTCTCATACTTCGTACCATATTACTGGAGATGTTATCACTGTTACAAATCCGTTTGTGGTTCGTCCACGTTTATTCATTATTATTTATTTTTCTTATGTGCTCATGTAATATTTCTCTTGCTAATTTTTGCGGAAGATAAAATTAATTTTAATACAATAATTTTTCTATGAATCAAGCTTGACTTATTTATTTACGCCATACTATACGTAGATAGGATATGACACAGTAGAATAAAACGGCCCGTGAAATCTTTGTTCCAGCGATTGAGCATGGCAGCTGGGGAGGATCAGGATCTTGCGCTCAACGTTTGTGCAAATGCAATCTATTAGGAGCTATTAGAAAAATAAAATTTATAATACACATTACTTCTACTATTATTATCGCATATATTCTGAAAAGTTTGCCATTGTTGCCAATGATTTCTTCGTGATCGATGCTAAAGATCGAGATGATGATCATAGCCCTGCAGATTCACAACCTCACGGCTCAGAAGAATCTTATCAAGAGACACGGTAGTGTCTCGCGCCAAGTACACGCGGAGCGAGACCGACCGTGACTCTTTTACGCGACGCGACGGGTTGCGAGTACCCGAGATGTTGAGATCTCGATAACGAGTGAACGGATCAAGTTCTAAGTAGGCTTGATCGATAGCTTGGGATCCAATTAGGGGGGGGTTTCTCTCATAATATTCCGCTACGTGCCCTACGAGCGGAGATATTGCGACGCAAAGTCCAAATGGAAAAAATTTTTATTAAGATACGTCGTCGTCGTCGTCGTCGTCGTCTACGTCGACCGCTCTCATCTCAATATTATTATGATTATCAGAGAAACGTCACTTTCACTTTTTCGACGCTGGCGGCGCAGGTATCGCCAGTTTCGATATCGCGCGCGTATTTCGAAATTAAGTCGATAGACTTATCGGTCAGGAGGAAGATTTCTATTTAATTAAATTAGGTAATATATAATATACATATATTGGGTGCGTTCAGCCGATACTCCGCTAGCCTAGCAATCGTGAGCAGTCGCTCGTTTTCACTCGTTTCCTCTCTTTTGACCCAATGGATTAAAAGGAGAGGAAACGAGCGAAAACGAGCGACTGCTCACGATTGCTAGGCCAGAGAGAAACCTGAGAGCGGCCATCCGGCTTCGGGGAACGTCTGTCCTAATCTGCCCTCTGAGAAAGTGAACGTCAACTACGGCGTTACGCTCGGTAACGATCAGAGAGGACTCGGGTAACGATACATGGGGCCTAGTTTACACCGGACTGTTTGATACGCGTACCAAGTATTATATCCGTATCAAATCCGTATCAAATCTCGGGTTATCCCGGTGTAACCTGACAAAAATCTCGAATGGAATATCGTGTAATTGCCTCGGATTTATAAGCTGTTCACTAATTTTAGGTACTCGTATCCTAATCAAACCAAGAACCATATCTCTGGTCGGCAGCTTCATTTTTCTCCTTTTCTTACTCATTATGAATCATAGTGATTCCAGAAAATTGCATGTTTCTTGTATGTTTCTCAAACATACCGTATATGTCTCATCTAGAAGAAAAAAGCCATCCAATTAATTAATTAAAGGATAAGTAGCCCAATTTTCTTAGGTAAGAGATTGGCTTCATGAAATGTTCTTATAAAAGTGTACGAAGCCGTGTTTTGCACAAAAACGGGAACTTTAGCTCATAAAGAGCACCTTCAACAAAATTCTTAAGTACTTATATTGTCTGAATCAACAATGTGAATTAATAAATATGCGTCCTTCAAATCAATCGACGCCAGGAATTATCCTTTAGCCAGAATTTGTTTGACCTTTTTTCTGTCTTTTATTCAAGATGCTCAACATATTGGTAACTTATTTATTAAGCTATAACTTATAAAGCTTTTTCAGATTAAGGATTAATCTGTAAAAAATTTATTAAATTTGGAAACAAGATAATTCTCGAAATAATTAATTTGAAACTGGCTGATACTTCGGAATGGCCTGCTTCCTCGATAGCTGTACTATTTGTTACGAATCTGTATCTTTACCTGCTCGGCTATTGCGGTTCTTTCGTATATATGAGTTGTCTCATTGACATTTAGGTTGTGTCAGTCTATTGGCAACCTTACTTACAACTAATTTCTTTTCGTAGGCGCTTGTTCCGGCTTCAAACCGGTAACGCACCGGTAATGTGATTTTGAGAGGACAAGTTCTGTTATTGACTGTACATTTGCCTCTGCTCGCTCGCCTTCGATTGACCGTATGGCCTCTGTCGATTTCGGCGAGACGGCCTCGCAAGTTTCTAGAACTCGAGGCCCTTGCAATTCCAGCAATGGCAGCAGTCGTTCTGTGCTTCATTGATTGCCGCACAATTT